>NC_043703.1:27002074-27159530 GCF_006229205.1 Suricata suricatta | reverse complement strand
CTTCCCTGCTCTCTTTCCCCCTTCCTCTCCCCATGGTCCCCTGCCAGGTCTCTCCTGTTAGACCTATGAATGCAAACATATGGTATCTATCCTTCTCTGCCTGACTTATTTCGCTTAGCATGACACCCTCAAGGTCCATCCACTTTCCTACAAATGGCCATATATCATTCTTTCTCATTGCCATATAGTACTCCATTGTATATATATATACCACATCTTCTTGATCCATTCATCAGTTGATGGACATTTAGGTTCTTTCCATGATTTGGCTATGAGATTTTTAGATTCTAGTAATAGAAATTGTATGTGGCCCATTTCCGTCCTATTTCATGGGTCCAAACAGATTCATATAGCCACACTTAATTGCAAAGGATCCTGTGAAATGTAGTCTCTTGGCGTCCAGGAGAAGAAAGTGAACTTTACTGAAGATACCAGCACAGTCTGCCTTGCTGACTACCAGGTGTAATTTTTTTTTTTTTTTTTTGCTATTCCTTTCTTGCATAGAAGACCTTCTTTTTGCAAGTGAGACAACCTGAAGTCCCATTATCCTGCTAAGTGTAGAATCTCCTAGATGATTTATAGTGAGAGATGTGACTCCTCATAGTTTGGCGACTTATAGTCTAAAATAGCAAGTGTTCTACCCTCCCCCCTCCCATACAATGGTGTAACAGAGACTGAGTTAGCACCTTAAACACCCCCATTAATAAAGAGACGCAATAGTTAACACACAGTCCCTGATATATCGCAACTCTGAAATTCACTGGATAGATGTTATGAAAGATTCTCTATTCTGGAGGTATAGGAAATTCCTTGATTAGTCCCACGTCTGCTCGCTTAGGCAAACCCCCTGGCTCATGACCCCTGGTTCTGTCCCATGGGAGGTGGTCACCTGTCCTTTTCTTCTTGACCGCCTCTGAAGTCGATGTTGGGGAGTATGCCTGGAAAGAGGTATGGCTTTTATAGCTCTTTCTTGCTTGAAGGATGTCTTTAGGTTCACTGAACACTCCCATGCATTTTTTAGACCAGATTTGCAATTACTCTGTCAGTTCAGCTCCCTTAAAGTAGTAGGCTACTGATCTTGTTGTTTCCAGTCAGTTTCTGTGCCAATAATCATACTCTTTCCTAGTTCTTTTTTACACTAGTTCTCATATTTGCTTCTATTTTTCCTTTTAAAATGATTTTCTCCCAGGTTTCTCCCTGAACATAATAGAGGTAACCTGAAACTGTGACAGTAAGCATAGGTAGGCGGTTAGGACTCTTAATCTTTGCTACAGGATTGAGTTATTTTGTTTAACTGGGAAGTTTTACTGGACTCTTTTTTATTTTCTTAAAGCTTTTCTCTATCTTTCAGTAAGGGTCTAGTGGCAGTAGCAGACTTTTCTAAACTGCTATACTCTCTTCTGTCTCTGCTCAAAACAGGCCAATTCTTTTTAAAAGTACATGACTTTCTTGTAATACCTTGACCAAGGAAGGCAGTAGTGGGTAGCACACAACATTCCAATTCTTTCTAGCTACTTCTAGATCTTGAGATTTTGTTGCCATATGGAAAATAGGCAACAGTTTTATTGTTTTGCCAGTTGTGTAATCCAATATGTTACCATCTTTTCTTGAACCCATGCCAGCTGTTCCTTTTACTGCTTGGTTTCCAACTGGTCAGCCAATGCCAGGCCTTTTTGGTGTTTATCAGAATTCCTCACTTCAAGATATCCATTTAATTGGGCAGGCAATCCTGTGTAATTAAAATCCCCCAAATTTCACTGCCTCAATACAACAGAAGTTTAGTGTTTGGCGTGTGTCAGTCTAATAAGAGTCTGCCACAGGGAAGGACTCAATTTTAAGCAGTCGTTCGGGGATCCACACTTGTTTCTTTTAGTGCCTCTGCTGCCCTAGTGCTTCTGGGTCTCCCACTGGGTTCTGTGCATCTGGCTTTCAGATCAAGGAAGTCTGAAGATGTGAAGGATTAAGATTTGGAAGTGGCGTAATCATTTTAGTTCTCATTCTATTGGTAGAATTGGTCACATGGCCATACTTAACTGCAAAGAAAAAAAGAAAACGGGATTTGCCACAACAGACCAGGAGATGACTAGGGGACACTATATACTTTGATAAGAAATACTGGATGCAGCAGGTTTAGATCTGTTTGGGGGAGGGGAATGAGTCAGGGATAGGTGGCGGTTTAATTTTTAAGTCTGTTGATTTTGAGATCTCCCTGATTTATCCAATGGTACAGTGTAGGAAGTATTATAAATGTCAATATGGAGCTCACATTAAAGGTATAATTTTTAGAAATATATTTGGTAGTGATTTACATATAGTTTACTAATTTTCACTTCCAATGTAATTTAAGTATTTCTGTTGCTTCTAAACCTCCAACTTTTTCTTACTGAGACCACTTCTCTGCCCCTCCCCCCATTCTTTTTTTCCATTTTATGCTTTCTCTTGTCTTTCTTTCACATTTTTTACTGTTTCTCTTTTCTCTCACCTTCCCCATCCACCTTTACTCTTTATATTCTAATATTGTTTATTTGTAGTGTCTAAAGTCTATATTAGACAATTTTAAACATTAGAATTTTAAACATAGAAGTTTTAAATTAAGAACATCAATAAAAGAAATGCATTAATGTCAGAATGAGTATTTAATAGTAATCTAGAAAAGCCATAGACATTGATTATTACCACATGTATTTATATTTAAATTGGCAAAACATTTTTTCAAAGAAGCTGGGTAGCAACTCAGAATTTCATTTTTCTAAACATATCATACTGATATTTTTCCAAGTTGGTGTCTAATACACTTAATCTCTAGAGGTTTTCCAATTTGCTCTAACTAGCAGATGTTTGTATATTTTGCTTCTGTCTCATTGCAAAAGACACACAAGAAAGAAGCTTTGCATTTGATTTTTGCCTACTCCTTAAGAGGTTACAGAAGTTATCCTAGCCAAACTTACTTGGTTTTTAGAAATGACTTTTGGTAACCTGTGTGTAGTTATAGGTAGTAGACTATTGGGTCTATGAAAGGCACAAAAAGGACAATTCGAATGGGAAGAAAAAAATAAAAAGAATGATCTGTAAAGGGATCACGGGTAATATCAAGAATTTGTATCTACATGGGCTATGGAATGGATATTAAGACATCATGCGGAATCTATAACAGTAGTGAGGAAAGAACACTTTGGCCAGTAAATGAAAAGAAATTCTACCAGTCAGAAATTTCACTCGTGAAGTTGACATGAGTAATCTGGGCATGTTGTTTCACCATCTGAAGAACTTGAAGGGAAGCCCTGGAAATAGTCTGATTTGGAGGTGTTTAGGAGATTAGGAGTATCTTTACATGGAAATCTTCTTGGGGTACTATTTGTTCCCCCTCACTTTGTGTTAGGGCCTTTATGGTATCACTTGGAAGAGTTGAGGCTGGATTCCTTTCCTAGTGTTCTAAGCCAAACCTAGAGGACAGAAGGATTCTCCCTACTCCTCTGCTTTTCTGAAGCATTAGTAAAACAAGATGAACCAAGTGAAAACTTGTCATTAAAGGGATGTTAAAATATTTGATAAGTTATAAGTCACATATAACTTATTCCATTCAGCAGTATGGATGGGTTACATGTTCTAAAAAATTTTCACACTGAGAAATATGTAGGTTCTAGATATGCAACATTAACAGAAAAATACTTTTACCTCTATTGCTAATATCACAAGGAAGAGAAACCCACAAAGCACACACACAAAAAGAGGAAAGCAAATACAGTATGCATAAAGGAGCTGAAACCGGAGTGGGAGGTGGACGCAGCAGCTTGAGCTACCTTGGGAGAAAATATCAGTCAGGGACTTAGAGCCTGGATGCTAGTGGACACGAGAGATAATGGGAGAAGCCGTGTGGATCTGGGAGGAAATTAGCTGAATTTAAGACCTTAACATAATCTTGAGACTCTTGAAGGAACTAAATCCCCAGTGAAAATGTGGCCATTAAAAAAATCTGCTTGCTGAGGCAAAATTTAAACTTATTTGTCTCCACCTAGGCTCTCGAGATTTATGCGAATCTGTTACACTTATTCTCAAATGGTTCTGGAGTCCAAATTTATATTACCAGTGTAACTTACAAACCCCAAACTCTAATACACTAATGAAGATCATTCCAGATAGGAAAGGTAATCTGGTATCTAATAAGACAAACACAAGCCTCTTTACAGAAAAGCATCTTAGACTCAGACTTGTATAGATTTCTACAAATTAAAATTTAAAAATCAGGGGTGTCTGGGTGGCTCAGTCTGTTAAGCATGGGACTTTGGCTCAGGTCATGATCTCAGGGTTTGTGAGACTGAGCCCTGCATCAGGCTCTGTGCTGATGGCTCTGGGCCTGCTTGGAATTCTCTCTTCCTCTCTCTGTCCCCTGTACTCTCTTTCTCTCTCAAAATAGATAAACTTAAAAAAAAATGAATTACAAAAAGAAAGAGGAAACAAGTGATGAAAATGAAGGCAAATAATCTACGTATGGACTTCAAATGTTGGAATTATCTGAAGGACCGTATAAAACCATTATGTTGTTATACATTAAATAAAAGATGAAAGTAAAAAAAAAAAATAAGCCAGAAATAAAAAATCTATGAAATACTATTAAAATAAAAAAATAGAAAAATAAGATCATTGAAATTATGATAAATTTCTGCTTTTGGTAATGACTGGGGAGATAATGTTACCAAATGTCGCCGAGTGCAGGGGTGACGGTAACTCTTGAGTGTTCTGATGACTTCCTGGAAGCTGGAGGACAAGAGACTGATACAGTCTGAACACTGAAAGAAAACAGAACGCCACCTAGAACTCTAGCAAAAATATTCTGTAACAGCAAAGGTGGAATAAAGACATTTTCAGGCCAACAAAATCGGAGGGGAATTATTCACTATAACCCTAACACTGAAAGAAATAATAAAGTGTGTTCTTCAGAAAGAGGAAAAAAAGGATGGGGTGCATAAAAGTAAAAAGGTGAAACATTTGACAAATGTAAACATATAATTAATGTAAAAGTACAAATACTGTCCTAAGGGGTGAGCACATATCTGGAATAATAAAATGAAAAAGCATGGCAGTGATAAGGTGAATAACAATGGAAGAATCTTAAGGTTCTTAGGTCATAAAAGTACTAATTTATAGACATTAATCAGGGAAGTTTGAATCTTGTCATCTCTAGGGTAAGTGGCAACCAAAGAATCCTAAAAAGATGAGAGAAGAAAAACTGGGATTAAAAAAAACAAAACCCACTACTACTACTAGGGAATGTGTGGCAGACATCAAGAGGATCGCAATATACATCTTGTCCACCAGGGGGCACCTGGCAGCCTGGCATATGGAATCCCTCTCTGCCTGATCTGGCAGTACCTCCACATCCTAGGGATGTAGCAGGAGACAAACCAAGAAAACCAAGGTCACACTGAAAAGGACCTTAAAATTAAACTGGCATTGGGATCACAGTACGCAAAGGTAGGCCAAGACCCATACGCTAAACCTGCCTTCTAAAGTAAATGCTGTAAGTAGTATTTTGGGTCTCCTGACACATTAGATGAAATATCCCTTAATACAATAAGAAAATTAGCTGTCATAGCAAGAACAACAACAAAAAACCCCACCCAACAACCCCAACTTGAAAAAGTCAATTGATGTCAACTCGAAGACGAAAGATCTTTGAGAAAATGACAAAACATATAATATTTGTATCATTGCAATCTTAGGAAAGGATTAGTCGAGTGGGGCTGAAAGAGTATTTGAAGAAATAATAGCAAGAATTTTCAGAATTTGGTGAAAGACACAAATCTATAGATCCAAGAAGCTGAGCAAGCCCCAAACAGTATAGTCCCAAAGAAATGTATGCTAAGACACCTTATACTGAAACCTTTAAACATTTTCTTAAAAATGTTTATTTTTTGAGAGAAGGAGACAGTATGAGTAGAGAAGGAGACAGCATGAACTGTCAGCACAGAGCCCAAGATGGGGCTCAAACTTGGGACTGGCAAAATCATGACTAAGACTGAAGTCAGACGCCTAACTGATTGAGCCAACCATGTGCCCCGGAAACGAAAAAAATATATTTTTTAAAGCATCTAGAAGGAAACAGTGCATTTCCAAGAAAATAATACCAATTTAAACAATGGCAATTTCTCATCTGCAACCATGGAGGTCTTAAGGGGCACAACATTTTTTTCTTTTATATTTAAATTGTCACAAATAAGTTTAACCGAAGATTTAAAATGAGTTATCCCCTTTCCTTCCAGACTAAGGCCCAAATCAGTGTTTATTGAATACCTGTTAAGTGCCCTGTCTTTAGACACAAGCAAGGAGGGAAAGGAGGCTCCAAGGGAAGTGACTTGCCTAAGGTCACCCAACTAGAAGCTAGAGACTGTCCCAGTCAGGACTGACCCGGGTTTTCTAGACTCTGTCCACCTGAGCATTGTCCTGGGAGGTGGCTCTGTCTACCTGAGCACTACCCTGGGAGGAACTGAGGTCTGAAGTCAGGGGTCCAGTCTCTCTCCCAGCTCCACATCATCAACAGTGACCCAGGTAAGGTCACCTTTTTCCAAGCCAGTTCCCCCAACTGTACAAGGAGAATGGCCCGGCCAGGTCTTGGGGGTGTTACAGTTCAGGGACCCCAGTCTCCTTCCCTATCTCTAGCATACGCCTGCCTGAGGAGGCTCTCTCACTCACCTGCTGGACTTAACTGACTCTGGACTTGGTTCCCAGACCCACAGCACTTTTCAAGTGCTGAAGGAAAAGAACTATCAATTGTGAATTCTATATCTAGTAAAACTACCTTGTAGGATGAAAAGGAAACATTTTCAGGAGGGAAGTAAATGAATCTGTTGCTAACAGACTTATTCTTAAAGATTAGCTAAGGAAGTTTTTTTGGACAGAAAGGAAATGGTAAAAGAAATTTTGAAACACCATGAAGGAAGAAGGAATAAAAACAGAAATGTGTGTAATATAGACTTTTTCCTGTGAATTTTATAAATTCCATTTGATGATTAAACCAACAATTCTAATGTCATCTTATACCAAAGATGATATTTAAAAGCAAAGGAAGGAGAGCCCTAAATGGAAGTCAAGTTTTCACTTCGCACAAAGTAGTAAAATGTTGGTATCAGTAGACTGATATTTTATATTTAAATTGTCACAGATAAGTTTCACTGAAGTTAAAATCAGTTATTCCCTTTCATTCCAGACCAAGGTTCAAACCAGTGTTTATTGAATAATGTAGCCTATAGCTTTTATAGTAGTATCCAGAGCAACCACTTCAAAAGCTTACAATGAAATATACTTAAAAACATCATAAGTTAAGATGAAATCCTCAAATATGTTCAAGTGATCCACAGGAATTCAAAAGAGGGGGGTGGGAGGGACAAGAATCAGAGAAAACAGTAGAAAACAAAGATACAGTTGGAAACTTATCAATAATTACCTTAAAGCTAAGTAATCTAAATACATACATGATGCTAAATCTGTCAATCAAAGATTGACTACTTCAGTAAGACTTTAAAAGTACAATCCATACCATTCATACCAAAGCCAGTGGTTATGAATACAGATAGTAAGGGTTTCTGTCCAATGAAGAATGAAGTTAACTGGCCATATGCTGAAAAGTGTATATGATGTCTAAAAATGATTGATACTCTGGAAATGTATAGAAATGCCTGCTTAGGAATAGGAAAAGATAAGAAATCGATAATCACTGAAAAGATCATGTATATGAGGAATGCTCATAACCACTAGTATTTACAGAAATACAAATTAAAATATCTTTCCCAACTTAAGTAAAATTATTTTAAGTTGTAAATTTGCTTTATAAATATATTATAATTTATATTAAATTGCTTTATAAATATATTAAAATACATAAATATATTAAAGACAAATGGATTAAATAAAGATTACTTAAAAAAGAAATTGGCAGAGTAAATAAAGAAAACATGATCCAACTAAAGAGAAATGGCTATATGAAGTAGACTTTAGAGCAAACAAAACTAGAGAAAAAGACATGACATTAATGGAAAAAAGGATCACTCTATCAGGAATGCATAGTAGTTCTAAGTATGTACTGAACAACAGAACCTCAAAAATACATGAATCAGAAGCAGATCTCAAAGAAGAAGTAACTCTACAATTATGGTGGATTACTTTGATTGACAAGCTAAAGAATACAAATCCTCTATCAGTTGATGCAGAAAAGGAATTTGACAGCCACTTAATCATGGCAATATTTTCTACAAAAATAGAGAGGAATTATCCAAACTTGATAAAAGCCTTTACGAAAAACCTACAGCTGGGGTGCCTGGGTGGCTCTGTTGGTTAAGGTTCTGACTTCGGCTCAGGTCATGATCTCACGGTTTGTGAGTTCGAGCACCGCCTTGGGCTCTGTGCTGACAGCTCAGAGCCTGGGGCCTGCTTCTGATTCTGCGTCTGCCTCTTTCTCTCTCTGCCCCTCCCTTGCTTCTGCTCACTCGCTTGTGCGCGCTCTTTCTTTCAAAAACAAATATTAAAAAGAAAAAAAACTACAGCTAACCTCATTCTTTTTGATGAAAGGCTTAATGCTCCCCACCTCCTCCCCAGGAATGGAAATAAGGATGTCTACTCTTGCTGTTCCTACTCAACATAAGACTAGAACAATTCTCAAGAGAAAAAAACGCTTACAGATTAGCAAAAAAGGAACTGTCTTTATAGATGGATGACATGATTATCTTTGCAGGATATACAAGGAACTTAAATACCTAGGAACTAATAAGTGAGTTCAGCAAGTTCTTATGGTTGATTTCTGTGCAAATTTTATATCGTATTTTTTTAAAAAAATATCTTGTTTCTATATGCTATCAATGAGCTTGCAGGACTGAAATAAAAAAGCATAGTACCATTTACAATCACTATGAATGAAATAGGTATACAATAAAACAAATATAGTATTTATTGAAAAATTACAAAATTCTGTCGGAAGAACTCAAAGATCTAAATAAATGGGAGTCCTATCTTATTTATTGAGTAGAAGACTTACTAAAGATGTCAATTCTTTCATATTGATCTATATATAGGTTTAGCGTAGTTCCTACTTAAAACCCTTTCAAGCATTTTGTGTAGACACGAACTTATTCTAAAATTCATATGGAAAGGAACAGACCCTAGAATAGCTAAAGCAATTTTTTTACACAAATAAGAATAAATGTGTGTGTGTGTGTGTGTGTGGTGGGGGGATCTTATTACATGGTTCCTGTGGTCCAAGACTGCAATGTTGGTGGACGAATCTGATCCAGAGATCGTTGGAAAAGAATAGAAAACCCAGAATTAAAGCCACACAAAGGTGCAAAATGAAGCAGTAGAGGAAGGATAGCCATTTTATTTAAAATGACAAACATTTAGGGGTGCCTGGGTGGCTCAGTCGGTTAAGCATTCGACTTCAGCTCAGGTCATGATCTCATAGTTTGTGAGTTCAAGCTCAGCGTCCAGCTCTATGCTGACAGCTAGCTGAGAGCCTGGAACTTGCTTCAGATTCTGTGTCTCCCTCTCTCTCTGATCCTCCCCTGCTCATGCGCTTGCTCGCTCGCTCTCTCTCTCTCTCTCAAAAATAAAATAAACATTAGAAAATTTAAAAGAATTTTTAAAATGACAAAAGTTTAGGAATGGGGAGCAGACTAATGGGTGCTAGGAATTAAGGATGCAGGTGGGAGCAGTGTCGTGTTGGAGCTGTTCATTATCTGCATTGTAGTGAATATATGAACTGACATGGATGATAAAATTATATAGAACTTAATACATATACACAGAAATGTACACAAGTGTGGAAATTTGAATACAGTTGTATCAATGTCTGTATTCTGGATGTGTTATTTATACTATAGTTTTGCAGTATATTTTTAGAGAAAACTGGGCAAAGTGTAGGAAGGACCTTTTATATTTTTACATTGCTCACAGCTGCATGTGAATGTATGATTATCTCCATGAATACCTGAATCTGAAAAGAATAAAAAAGGAATAGAAATAGGAATATAGAAGACACAGGCCAAATAAAAATTCTAACACTGTAGATTTAACACCAAGGTGTTAGTGGTTATGTTAAATGTAAGTAGATAAAATGTCAATAAAAAGACAAAGATTGTTATACTAGATTTTAAAAATCTGTGGGGGCGCCTGGGTGGCTCAGTCAGTTAAGCCTCTGACTTCGACTCAGGTCAGATCTCACGTTTGTGGGTTCGAGCCCCACGTCAGGCTCTGTGCAGACAGGTAGCTCAGAGCCTGGAGCCTGCTTCCGGTTCTGTGTCTCCTTCTCTCTCTGCCCTTTCCCCTCTCATGCTCTGTCTCTCTCTCTATCAAAAATAAATAGAAAAACATTAAAAAAATAAAAATCTGTGACTAAATGTTTGAGAATATGTAAAAGTTCAAAGTAGAGAAAGAAAATCCCATATCATTAGAAGACAACATTTTGAAAAAAGCTAGTATCCATAAACCACTATACAATATAGATGTTAGGTGAAAAGCATTCTCAGAGTTTAAAAAGGGGAATTTTATAAGGGTTTCCAGGAAGTTATAAGAATTTCAAATTTGTGTTAATTTCTACAAATTAATACTTTCAAATTTACTCAAATTTAAAAAGGCAGAAATAAGGAAGATTATCTTGAAGAACAAAGTGAGACGATTTACTTTGTCAAGGCTACAATAACGATGACAGTGTGTCATCTGCCTGTGTATACTTAGGCTAATGAGCAGAACAGACAGAGCTGAGAATCAGATCTGAATGTATTGATAGCTTGATTTATAAGGATGGCATTACAGAGAAACATATGGAAGGGTGGACTTTTTAATAAATGGTACTGGCTCACTGATGTCCATACGAAAACCTACTGTACACTTATAGCACATACAAATCAGTCCTGAAAGGATTATAAATCTAAATGTATTTAAAGCATATAGCTTCTAGAAGCTAATATGGGAAAATATCTTCAAATCTTTCAAGTTGTGTTGCTGCAGCTTAACCAATTCCCTAAACAACAAATAACAAAATGTGTCACGTTTAGTATATGTGAAATCAACATAGAAAAATGAGTTGCACTTCTGTGCACTTGCAACATGAAGAGTGTAAAATCATCTACAGAAATTGATCTATAGGATCAAAATTCAATAACCAATAGATTTTTCATAGAACTTGATAAACTAAAATAGGAAAAAAATCTAAGAATAACCAAGACTGAACAAAAATGGGTGATGATTTACTTTAAAGATATCAAAGTTATTATGAAGCTATAGCAATTCATAAATGTACTAGCATAGATATTAGTGACCCATTTATATCTGGAAATTTGTTGTACAATGAGCAAAACACTAGAGCAGTGGAGAAAGATGAACTCTTCAATAAACAGTACTGGGATTATTGGTTAACCATATGGAAAAAAATGAAATTGTTATTTCATACTATACTAAAAACTTTATTCCAGACATTTTAAATATGTTAATGTAAAAAACAAAACTAAAAAATTTTAGAAGGAAATATAGGAGAATGAGTTTATGACCTCACGATAGGGAAATATTTCTTACACAAGACACAGAAAGGAAAAACTATAATGGAAAAGATCCATAATTCATCTCTGTTGAATTAAAAACATCTGTTCATCAAAGGACATCATTGAAAAAGGACAAGAAATACCACAATCTGGGGAAAGTATTTGCAAGCATAGAGCCAACAAAGGATTTGGGTCCAGAAAAGATAATCACCTGTAAGTTAATAAGAGAAATGACTCAATAGGAAATGTGGACAAGACATAGATAAACTCTTCTTGCAAGAAGAAATGTAAGTGACTTATAATAAACATATGAATTCACACTTCATTGGTAATACGTAATACAAAATTAAAACATAAATAGCATTTTCCATGTTCTCTATAGCTTGGCAAATATTAAAATTTTAGACAATATCATGTTTGTTAATTTCTTATATGCAACTGATGGATGTATAAATTGGTACAACCACTTTGGAAAACAATTTGGTATTGTAAAATTGCATATATATTGATTCTTGGCTTGGGAATTGAACTTCTTTCTATAAAACATTCTCAAAACCCTGCACATTTTCACTGATTATAGCAGCATTAATTGTAGTATTTACAAATTGGAAGCAGCACAGGTAATTTAATTGAGGAGAATGGATAAAGTGCAATAGGATAGAACAACTGTGGCAGTAAATATTAATTAGCTACCCATGTCAACAGGAATTCAAGAACATAATGTTGGGTAAAAGATAGCGAATTATAAAAGATACTTATACTAAGTGCGGAAACATATATACCAATATATTGCTCAAGATGCTTGCTATGTTACAGAACCATCAAGTGAATCAAAGGAATGGTAAATACACAGTTCAAAACAATGTTTGCTTTTGAATGTAAGGGGAATATAATGGGAAGGAGAGCCCAGGGACTTCACCAGCAAAGTATTGTTTGATTTCTTAAGCTGAGTAATAGGTAATTGGCGTTCATTCTTTATTGTTTACAATACATGCATACATTTTACATAGTATGTATTACACATAAAAAGTGAACAAAAGAAGTGTTCAGTAGTTTCAGATCTGAGATGTGTAGTTAGGGAAGAGGTTAGACAGGGTCACTTGCTTCTGTATCACTTCATCTTTTGTTTGCTCTACAACTTGTCTATGATAATATATTATGAAGAAAACGCCATGCCTTCTACCTAATGATATTTATACTGCAAGTGTGTATAAAGGTACTGCTTCATATTCTGTAGACCATCAATCTGGCATTTGATGATGTAAGAGTTGAAGATGGTGAGTGGGCTGGGATCACCATTCATCACTCCTCCCTGCTTGCCTGATAGATGATATTAACTATTCAAAGCATTTAATTACAAATCCCTCAGAGGTACTGCATACAGCCTCAGGTTCTTTCTCCAGGTTGCTATTGCCAATTGACCCAAGTTGGCTTTCCAGGTGAAACTCACTTACCTTCACATTATTAAGACGGAGTCTAGTACATCACAGTACTGGACCACATTCATATGAAGGGAACAGTAGTTTTGTTGTAGGGATTCTAAGTTCAGGACCAGAACAGATGAAGTTAAGGAAGGAAAAGTCTGAAAGAAAAAACTTTTTATGTCAAAAAAAGCATAAATAATAAATTTGTACCCAGTGTGATACATATATTTACTTTGTGTTTTTGACAAATACATAAATGAATGTCACCCATAGCACATCAGGTTACAACTTTTTCCATCACCCCAGAGAGCACCTTTGTGTCACTCTGGTCAGTTTACTCATTTTCTGATTTTTTTACCCCCCCATAGAATAGTTTTATATGTGAGACAACTTCATGTATATAGAATCATATAGGACAAAATACTTTGTGACTGGCTTCTTTCACTTAAGGTACTGAGTGTGAGTTTCCATCCATCCTGTTTCTTATCACAAGCTTACTCCTTTTTCTTGCAGAATAATATTTGTATAAACACACCACATATAGTTTATTTATTCTTTTGCTGATAGACATTTGGGTCAATTCCAGGTTGAGCTTTTATAAATCTATCATGTTCACATACATAAAGAAAACTACTACCAAACGTTCCTATGTTCTCACTCTCAGGTGATTATCTAGGATGGAGGTGGCTGAGTCCAAGGTAAATGTGTGCTTAACCTTATGGGAAACTAACACTTTTCCAAACTGGTTCCATTTTATGCTGTCCCCTCACTATGAAAAGTCTCATGCTTCATATCATTAGCATTTGATACAGTCACTCTTTCTAAGTTAACCATTTTAGTTGGTGTGTGAGGGTAGCTCCTTGTTCAAATTAGTATTGAACATCTAATATGCCTTTCTTTAATGACAAATTATGTTGAGTGCTTTTTCATGTGCTTGTTGGTCCATTGTATATCATCCTTAGTGAAGACTCTGAGTTCTTTGACCATTTTTATTGACAGGTCGTTTGTCCAGATATGTTTTGTGAATATTTTCTCTCAGCCTATGTTTGGCTATTCTTTTTCTTAATAATGACTTTTGATAAGTAGTTTTTAACTTTGAGGTTTAATGTATTCATGATTTCTTTCATGGTTATTATTCTATTTTATCCTACCTAGGAAAAGTGGGCTATGACAAGATCATGAAAAATCAAATATTTTCTTTTAGAAACTTTACAGCTTTTTGTCTTTATGTCTATTGTCTAAATTAATTTTTGCATTATGAGATGATGGTCAAGATTTATTTTTTTTCCCATATATGTAGTCAATTGAAAAAAATGATCATTTTCCCCACTGGATTACCTTGACCTCCTGTTGAAAATCATTTGTATAATTGAGTCTACTTCTAAACCCTCCATTCTGCTTCAGTGATCTATTTATCCTATCCCCAATCCAACGTCCTTATTATTGCAACTGTTCTTGGAGTTAAGTAGTATAAGTCCTTCAGCTTTGTTCTGCTAGTTGAAAATTATTTTTTATATTTTAGGATCTTTGCATTCTCATTTAGATTTTGAATTAATTTGTAAATTTCTATTTAAAAAGGCTGTCAGACTTTTTATTTGAATAGATATAAGTGAATAGGGCGATTTAGGGAAGGTGACACCATGTCAATAATGAGTTTTGCAATCCATGAACATGGTTTATCTCTACATTAACGTATGTCTTTTCTAATTTCTCTCAGAAACATTTTTTATGTTTTTAGTGTAGAGGTTTTGAAGTTTCTAATAATTTTATTCCTAAGTGTTTTGTTTTTAAAATGCACATATGAACAGAATAGCTTTTAAAGTTTATATATTCTAATTATTTTTAGAAAAGAGAAATTCAGTTTTTAAAAAAATGTCCTTATATCCTGTGACTTTGTTAAATTTAATTACGGGGTATAGTGTATGCTTCGTAGACTTTTTAGGATTTTCTATTGTCAATAAATACAAGGTTTTTGTTCCTGTTTTTGTTTTGCCTTATTACATTGAATAGGACCTTTAATGTTGAAAAGAAGAGGTGAGAGCACATATCCTCCCATTCCTTTTTCCAAATTTTAGAGGGAAAGCACTTAATATTTCACCGCAAACTGTGATGTTAACTGTAGGGTTTCTGTAAAGGTCCTTTATCGTATTGAGAAAGTTTCGATCTATGGTTGCTGAGGGTTTTTGTCAAGAATGGAGTCTGAAGGGCTCCTGGGGTGGCTCATTTGGTTGAACATCTGACTTCATCTCAGGTCATGATCTCCTGTTTTGTGAGTTCCAGCCCCACCTTAGACTCTGCCTACTTTGGATCCTCTGTCTCTCTCTCTCTCTTTGCCCCTCCCCTGCTTGCACTTGCTCACTCTCAAAAATAAGCATTATGAAAGAAAAATAAAAAAGAATGGATTTTGAATTCTGTCAAAAGCTTTCTCTGTATATATTTCCCATCATAGGGTTTTTCATATATAGTCTGTTGATATGATAAAATGCAGTGACTGTATATTGAATGTTGAACCGATCTTGGATTACTGAAATGAATCCCACTTGCTCACAATGATTAACCATTTCATATATTCATAGATTTCATTGACTAATATTTTGTGAGGGGTATTTGTATCTATATGTCAAATATGGATATTGGTTTACAGTTTTCTTATAATGTTTTGGAGTTTTCAAATAAGGGTTAAGGCTAGAATAAGCAAATTCTAAAGTGTTCTTTTCTGAAGGAGCTTGTATAAGATTATTATTGTGTCCCCAGATGTTTGATAGAATTCACCGGTAAATCCATGAAGGTCTTTCTATTCCCTTTCTGTTGCTCAACTGTTTCAGAGATTTTCTCCCTTCCTTTTCATCCTCTCTGATGACCCCAGACTTTGAGCTTCTCAAGCTCATAAGATTATGCTTCTTGAATTCTAGCCTCTCCACGCCAAATGAACAGGAGATGACTTAAGTGAAAAGCCATATAAAGGTAAACTGTACCATGTGCACTTCTCTGCTTTGAGTTTCCAATCCTCTCCAATCATTTCTGTCTGCTTTGGGTCACTCTCCAGTGCCTCCAAAATAGTGTTTCTTTATATTTATGTATTCTTGAGAATTTACAATTATCTACAGAAAGTTTAGTCTATTATAAACTACTCCCCTTTTGAAAGTCAAATCAATTGGTATCATAAAAATCTTTCTAGCTCCTCAAGCTAACCTGTAATTAGGAGTAGTTTGTTTCATGAAGTAGTGAGCTAAGTGAATCTGGAATATTCAGACCCATCACATGGTTATTTAGCACATAGACTATACAGCCTTTACTGCTAATAGAAATGAGTTTTGGATTAGATGAAAACTTGATGGGGTATACCATGTATTCATCACTTCAAATCGTGTCTGAAGGTCTGGATATTTTATTCTTACAATCAGCAAAATAATTTAAATACTTATTAGAGAATTTAACCTTGGCCTCAATGCCACTAAAAGTTATTAAAAACTTTGCTGAAAGAAGTTGTATTTATGTATTTTTAAAGAAATGGTATGCCAGCCACATATACCTTCATGGGTCTCCTGAAAGTAAACCAGGGACGGTATAGTCTTTGAGTACATGTTATGGGATTACATTGCCCAGGTTTGAATATGAACCCTGCTGCTTTCTGCCTAGGTGATCTGGGGCAAATTACTTAAACTTTATGTATTCAGTTCTCTAATTTATAAAATAAGGATGAGAATAACAATCCTCAGAGTTGTTATATTCAATATGTAGTGCATCATGAGTTCTGGGAAAGTTTCTGGCATCTAGTAATTACTTAAAATATTACCTATTATGACCAAGGATCTCAATTCCTGAACCCAATTATGTTCTTGTTTCATAGACCTGCTTTCCATTATACTATCACTTTGCAGTAAGGCTCACTAAAGAAAGTCTTATAAACTTCTTCTTATGAGCAGGTAGCGACATTATCTCCATTTTATAGATGAAGAAATAGATGCTTAGAGAGGTTTGTAGTTTGTCCAGGACTGTTTTATCAGTAATAATCCCTCATACCCAGACCTGCATACCCAGACCTGTTAACCACTTGGCCGTGTTTTATTTGGCCTGATCAACCTCAAGCATGAGTGAGCATAGACTGGCTTGTTATGCAACTACAAGTAATCGTTAGACTCCATTTTTGTGGTTCACATTTATGTTCTTATGACTTTGGGGGATGTGCTTAACTCTTCTGCTCAGGGTTAAAACACATTTAATGGGGTTTCGGTGAGCTAATGTTAGCACACACTCACTTTGACAGGTAGAAAATAAAATCATTACTATTTTTATCACTATCATGACTGCTCCTGATAATTAATAACTCTAGTGGTTGTGACATTGGTAGAATGATATGACTGGAAAGCCCCATGAAGGGACACCTAAGTTTCCTCTTCCTCTCAGGTGGGATTCATCTCACTGCTCCCAGTCAGTTAAGAATGTCTCCTGTCTCAAGCATCCAAAATGTCAGATGACTCACTGTCCCGGTATGCCCAGGAGTTAGGAGTTTTTCCAGATGGGGTTCTCATTGGCTAAAGCTGGGACAGTCCTGGGCAGTTTGGAACAAGGTGATAACCCTATAGATGTACCCTGATCTATCCAGGCTGGTTCTTGTCTTCTACCTTTGCTCCATCTACTGGGTGGAGGCAGAGATAGCTGCTTTCCATTTTTAAAAAAAACAACCCTTCACTTCCCTGAAGACTGTTACCAGATCATTTTTCTCGCTCTTCCCCCCTTTGGCCAACCAACAGCCTTTTACCAAGGGACTCAGTTCACCTGTTGTATTGTACTTCCTTTTCTCTGAGTGATATACATCAAAGAGGGTGAAAATCTCTGTCCTGCAGGAGCTAACTAAGGGCAGTTCAGTTCCTTTTACTTTTACCCTTCGGCCTTGTTTTCCTCCTCTTTAAATATCTGTCTTGATTCGCTTTATAACATTGGGCAAATTCACCATATCTCCTGTTATTGGTGGACACCAGAGGTGTGTACAATACTCAACTTTTAGGTGACTCTTCCATGTTGAATAGAATAAGACCCCACAGGAGCTATGAAGACCCTACTTCTACTTTCATATTCACGTGTTGTGTCTGCTTTAAATCCATTTAAATCGTTCCCACGCTGTGGCAGATGCTGACTTGCCTGGAAGCTCTTTATGCCGCTGTCGGCGGAGCTCATCAGGACCTGAGAGGGGGTTTTTCATCATAAGAAGCAGGATTGCCCGTCAGCCTTGCTTTGTATTAATCCCTGTGGTTTGAAATACAAAAATTATACTTGACTGGTGTTTACAAATAGTTTTCACAACAAAAATGAACTGCATATCTTCCATAATTCTAACCATCAACTAACCCTCTCTCAATATGCCATCTGCCTTTTATTAAGTGGCATTTGGACTACTTTCTCTAAAGAAAAACAAATTCGCCCCTTGCCAATTGCCCTTCCACACACATTAGTGGAGGAATTCAAGCCCATGTCATAGTGACCTTATTTCTTGATTTGAATCTTTTCACCATTTAAACTGAGAAAATATTTCCTTAAAACAGGTGTTTAGAAATTTCTGGGGAACTCTTAATAGCTTACAAAGAAATGAGTTCACTTTGTGCTTGTATCCTAGGCCCTGGAAATACTTAACCGTTTAGTGTTTTGTTTTTGAAATACAGTATCATTTATGGTCTAGACACCACAGACAGCTGTTCAAATTCGATTCAAATGGGCCCTGTTTCTGCCATATTTTTTTTAGCATGTCTAACTAAATCTCTGAGTAATCTTGGCTTGAGTCCTTAAACAGGGATTAGAAACTGCCAATTGTTGATTTTCTTTTCTTTTAAAGTACACACCAGTGAGAAATTTTCTACAAAAGTTTGGCTATTAGCTTTAAGCAAATAATTTTCAATAATTGTTTATTTGTTGTTCTTTATTATGGCAGCCAGACAGTATGCCAGTATTTAGGGAAAATTAATAACGAGTTCAATGGAAGCTGACCTTGAAATATAATCTCTTTCAAAAATAAAGGTTTGGTTTTCTCTCCTCCCTGTTGATCACATTGTATACTGCCACACTGGAAACTATAGTTGCTTTCATGTTTAAGGAAACTGGGTCATTTGAACTATAAACATTATATAAACATGTCTTTCTGTTCTCGTTGATACATATTTGTGTAAATTTCATTAGGCTTGGCAATATTACTAGAGTCTCGAAGTTTTTCCTAACTGTGGGTCACTAGTTAATTCATCAAAAGAATAGTAAAAATTTGGATATGTTGCTTTACCCTATAACCATGAAAGTTTGAGTGATAGTACATTTGAGAACTATTTTTAGATTAATTTACATTTGTTTCTAAAGCAGTGGGAATTGTAAGATTATACATGTATTTTATATATTTGGATCAAGGCTTAGAATCACCTTGATATCTTTCCCTTAGTATTAGAGACCAGAGTCCGTGCATTGCTTTGCAATACCAGCACATGTTTTGAAAGAGCTGTTTTTACCTCGAATGAGGCAAGCATCGCCATTTTTGTATCTCCTATTCATTGAGAAGAAAATTCCCTACCTCTGATGTCAATAGGTCTCCCCTCATGGTTTTTGCTTTTCATTGTGGGGAGGCAAGTAATTAACTCTAACTATTATGATTAGTTACACACATTTGCACTAACCCTCCCATTTTTATTTTGAAATGTCATAACTTACATATTCACCCTTTTCCTTGTACAGTTCTGAGTTTTGACAAATACATACAATAATGTAACTACCATCACAAAAAAAATATAGAACAATTCTATTATTCTATTATTTATTTTAACAGTGTAAACTGAGAGAAGTTTACTGCCTCATACATTGTTGAGATTATTTGGGCTTGACTGGGCCAGGTTAATAAACAAGGATGAAGAATCCCCAAGGATTCATCTCTGCATTTTCTTACTGTACTAATCATGGGGCTATAATGATGATGGTGCTGGTTACGAATTACTGTGTGCCATATGTTATGTTAAACACTTTGTATGCATACTGGATTCAACCCAGAGCTATCACCTATATTTTTCTATATGTGATACAGAACACAGGGAGATTAAATAGCATTCCCTCCGTAATATGGCCAGAAGGTATGGAGGCGGTGTTACCACCCATCTGGTTGCCAAGTGTATGTTCTCAAGCCAGGATGTTACCCTCCTGGCTTTCAGTAGTGCCAGTGATATTTAAAGGACTTGATCTTTCCTTGGTATTCCTAATCTAATCCTAAGGAACAACTGAAAAAATACTGAATTACACTAAAATTAATACTCAACCAGTTATTTAGTTGACTCAACGTACATTTATTGGATGCTTACAGTAGAGTAGGCATTGACTATATAGCAGTGAATGAAAGACCAAAATCTGTGCCCACTTGGACCTTTATTCTAGACAATAAACAAAACTGAGTGCAGTATGTGGTATGTATG
Organism: Suricata suricatta; assembly: GCF_006229205.1. Taxonomy (NCBI): domain Eukaryota; kingdom Metazoa; phylum Chordata; class Mammalia; order Carnivora; family Herpestidae; genus Suricata; species Suricata suricatta. Next base: position 27,139,148 of record NC_043703.1, on the reverse strand, counting down.
TGGAGTATGGAGTGCTGTGGAGAAGAGGGAGAAGGAATATTGAGGGGATTTGTCCATTTTTTATCATGGCAGTCCATTGAAAACCCAACATCTGAGGAAATACTTGGAAGAAGAGAAGGGTAGTAAACGCTTTGTACATCTGGGCAAGAGAGTTTCAGATCGTGGGATTGGTAGGTATAAAGGCCCATGTTTGTGCCTGACTTGTGTAAGGAACAGACTGCAGGGTAATTGGGGGAAAAGTGGGGGTTCTATCACAGTTGCTTTAGCTGTTCTCCTGAAAATTGATTAAAAAGGGGCAAGCCAACCAGTTAGAAGGCTTTGACAATGGTGGCTCATATAAGGTGTTGGCAGGGGAGGGGGTGAGAAGTGTCAGGATTTGGGATATATTTTGAAAGTGGAGCCTTCATCTTTTGCTGATGGATGTGTAATAAATTGAGAAATGAATGATGAATCCAGGGGCTTTGGTCTAAGTCAAAAATTCAACAAACTGTGTGGGTTTGAATTCTAGGAAAAATATGTGCAGTTCATGTTTTAGAAGCACCTGAACAGAATGAAGAATTTGAAATTCTATTTTATTGGCATGTTTTTTTTCTAAGTTTAATTATTTTGAGAGAGATCAGGGGAGGGGGCAGAGAAAGAGTGAGTCTCAAGCAGGCTCGATGTCATCAGTGCAGAGCCTGGTGCAGGCTCAAACCCATGAACTGCAGGATAATGACCTGACCCGAAACCCAGAGTTGGACGTTTAACTGACTGAGCCACCCAGGCACCCCTATTGGCATGGCTTTAAAATATTTAAAATTTGAAACAATCCTCCTAACACTAATCTATAATAGACACATCATTTGACATTACTTTTCCAGGTGTTATGGAGAGGCACATATAAGAAAAAAACCTCCTTTCCATTTAGGTAGTCTAGATTGCAAGCTGAAACAAATGCATGAACAAACCTTTTGGTCCTTGTCAAATTTTACCTCTAGATTCTCTAATATGATACATGTTTTTCTTGGTCAAGACTGACTACTTTTTCAATGATTTGATCTCTCCAGTATATGAAGCTTTTTGTATCTGAAACCATGAAAAGTTTTATATTTTTGACCATAACCAGAGGGCTAGGCAAACAGTATAGAAAGCTTCATTGTCCTAACAGATCAGGGCATATCTTATTCAATTTATGAGCACTGGGAAATGATAATACATATAAATGACACTGGTTTGTAAGTAAATTAAATAATGGAAATTGAGTAATCATTTAATGTTTGGAGTAATGAGGACTTTTATGTCTGGACTCCATCTCAACATGTCAGTGTCCTTATCATGCTTTAGAATTACTTCAATAGCATTCTTACCTCCTATGACTCCTTTACCAAATTGCCCTATGGTTTGCTAAAATCTTCCTAGAACATGACTCTCATTATCCCATCCCCTCCTTTAAGAACCAAGATACAAGTCCAAGCTCATTTGTTCAGACATCTATTTTTTCTTGTTTTCTTTACTTTCCAATACTTGCCATCCATCAAGTCAAGACCAGCTCACTATCGTTCATGTCATGCCTACACACCATGGCTCATTCGTTTCTCAGTGTTCTTTCTCATTGTCTATGCCCTGTAAGCTCTTTAACTAATGGTGTTCCTGTTGATTCAGTCAATAGATATTTCCTAAACACTTGCCCGGTGCAAGGAATAATATGAGCATCTATATTACGTGTGTCTGCAGGTTTTGTTGCTGGACCGATTCTCATCCTGTCTTCTGCCCTGTACGAATTTCCTCAGTAATTCCACCTCCCCTTTAAGTTGAATGATTCTTTGGTCAGGGAACGGCATCTGTGGAACCTACGAAATTCATCCTGATCTTTTACAGTCACCTATGTTCATGAATATAAAGCCAGGTCTTTGTTAGCTAGGTCTAATAACAATAAAAATGTAGTAGCTAGTATTTATTGAACACTATGTGCAAAATTCTATTCTAATTACTTTACATATTTAAACCTGAATGCTTGTGATGTAATCAATATATTAGCCCAAATACAGTGATGAAGTATTGAAAAAACTATCATACAGTTAAAATCTCTGAACTTGGTTGGTGTAGCCCACACTGTGCTACAGGAGCAATCTACTTGCTTAACCCAGGGTGTAGCTGGATGCCATGGGGACTGAATGGTTTATAAGCAATATTGCTATAGCGATCATAGCTCTCTTCTGTGTGTCCTCCAGAAATTTCATCAGCAGGCCTTCAGTGTCTCACTTATATTAGATAAAACTTTTTGTTAATGTTCATTTCTTTTTGAGAGAGAGTGCAAGCAGGGGAGGGGCAAAGAGAGGGAGACAGAGGATCTGAAGTGGGCTGTGCACTGATAGCAGCAAGTCGAGTTTGGGGCTCGAACTCACAGACCATGAGATCATGACTTGAGCCAAAGTGGGACACTCAGCTAGCTGACTGAGCCATCCAGATGCCCCTCAGATAAATCTCTTGAAAGACAACCAATGGAATAAAGCCTAGTGGTAAACCTCCAAAGACTTCTCTTTAGTTGGAATGAGTCCATCAATTAATGCTTTGTGGAATTCACCTTTTAGCTAGAGAAGATTTTCTAAGTGCTCTGTATTAGGATTCTCTAGAGAAATGTATATCTGTTCACACACACACACACACACACACACACACACACACACATATGGAGATTTATTATAGGAGTTGGCTCATGTGGTCATGAAGGCTGAGTAGTTCCTCAGTCTTGCTGTCTGCAAGCTAGGGAACCAGGAAAGCCCATCATATAATTCAGGCCAAATCTGAAGGCCCTTGAACTAGAAGCCTGTCCAAGAGTATGAGAAGATATATGTCCCAATTTAGACAGCAAATCCTTCCTTCCTCTGCCTTTTTGTTTTATTCAGGCTCTCAGTGGATTGGACCATGTGCACCTACATTGGTGAAGGTGATCTTCACTCAGGCTAGTGACTGAAATGCTAATCTCTTCCAGAAACACCCTCACAGACACACCCACAAATGTTTTACTACTGGGCATCTCCTACCCTGGTGGGATTGACACACAAAGTTCATCATCACAAAATGCATCTTTTGTCTACCTGAGACCCATACCTACCTCCTAAGACCACGCTTAGTCTCAAAGTAAAGACATAAGATGGCTGGTCATATAGTTCCACCAAACATGACACAACTATCCTGAGCACAACCTAGAACATACTAACTCCTTCCTTAGAGGAGGAAGTAAAGTCCCTAAATTATGTTTTCTCCTTTCCTGAACTTCTGCAGGATCCATCTACTTCCGGAGCCCCCCCTTTGCTAGTTTCTGCATCATTCGCCATACTCTGGTCTCTCTGTACTGCTCCAATTCCCTGTGACTCTTATTGATACGAATCACAATTCCATGATCACAATTGCACGTTCTTGTCACGTAGAAACATGTTTCTTCTGGACATAGATTGGGGTTGGGCAGAATTCAGGATTGCTGGGAGAGATATCAATAACCTTAGGAAATAACCCTGCACAGCATACCCGTCAGGTTCTTAGTTGTAAGCAATGAGACGTTTATTAAAGATACTGCTTAGCTCACAGACTCTCTGGAAGGGCTGCGCAGCCATGGGTAGGTGGCTGCTCTCACTCCCTATGATCACCACAAGTGACAGTTTGCAGTGCAGCTGTTTCTGCATCAGGAATTTGAGCTTATAGTCTTTGCTACTACAGACATTGCCAGGGAGCGAGAATGTGAACCCCTCAGACCTTTGCTCTCCTGTGTCCTAGTTCCGGAATCCAAGTCTGGTTTTTTGATTGGCAGAGTCAGGGTTACATACTTCACCCTGGGGGTGAGGGAGGGGGAGGCTGGGGAAATGAGTATCCAACATATTCAGCTCCTTGTGCTCTTGGATCTCAGCCAAGATTGAAGAAGTGGGGCATTCATTCCCCAAACATATAAAGGAGTTCAGATTCATCTCTTTTACGTGGCAGATGTCCACTACAGACAGTAAAAAGACAGAAAAAAGAAACTCCAGCTACAACATCTCCTTTGTCTAGAATCATCTATGTAAGTGAAAGCAGGCGGCTCATAAACCTTGATATCCTCTGCAGTTATCACTGAGAGAGAACACCACCCCCAATGTTCAAATGTAGACTGTGAGGTTTGGAAAGTCTGTTACCTGTCTGAAGCCACACACTCACAAGATAGCAGAATTCAAGTTTCTGCTTAAAAAATCTGTGTTCTCTCCAATGTGCTCTTCTGAGAGTGGTTTGGTTTTTTTTTTTTTTTTGTATATAGACACGTATATATGACACAGATATTGGCACTAACAATCTAGCAGTTTTGAACACCTACAAAGGACTGATAATTTCATTGAAATCACTTCTAATTTTGCCAACAACCTTTATCAATATCGTTAGGCTCATTTTATAGGAGTCTGAGAAAATTGAGATTCAGTGGTATGCAACTCACTTAATGGGCATGTAGTGGAAGATACAGAATATAATTTTATGCTTATGTGCTTCTCAGAATTAATACTTTTACAGCTTTTTCCATCCGATCAATTAGAGTGATATCTTGAAGTGTTATGTCATCTTGAAAGGAAACTGTCATAGTTCTGAAATTTAAAATTTATTTCTAGACAAACATGTTAACGTTTGGTTGCATATGAAATTTGAAAAATATTTTAGAATAAGGATTATCTCCACTCTTGCCTAGAAGTATGTTTATTATTTGATACATATATTTAATTGCAAAAGAATAAATACATGGAATAAAAAAACACAGAAATATATAGAGAGTAAAAATTTCTGCTTTCTCCAGAGAGAACTACATAAAATCATTCTGGCTTCAGCATTTCTGGGGCTTATTTCATATATTTAATAATATGTTTATAAAGGCCCTATTTATTGATTTGTCAGCTTTAGACATTACTAATTCCCTTTATAAAATAGGAAGAATTTAGCTACTTAGTTTCTCCTACCTTTTCCTCTTCACCATATTTTTGTTATATTTGATATACCATGTATTCTATGAATAATTTAACAATCTCTGAAACTTCTTGATCTTTAATCAATTTGTTTCTTTTCTTACTTACATTTTATCCTGCTTTTCCAGATCTTTGCATCTCTTAGAGTTATCTTTTTACATTGCTAATGTTTACAAATGTTGTATTTCATTCTGATTTAGTTAGTTCTTATTTAAGTAGATTCTCCACCTGAGGGGCTCGGACTCAGGACCCTGAGATCAAGAGTCCCACCAACTGAACCAGCCAGACACCTGCTCTATATTATTTAGTCTTTTGTGCCTTCACAGTAGGTTTATTTTTAAGACTTAAAAACAATAAATATTTGCTATTATTGTTAATAGGCCAATAATAAGTAAAGGAATGCATTGTTCCAGAACTTGTACCACTCAAAGAATTAAATTAGTAGTGAATGGATTCTCTCCTATTTCATTAAATGCCCCAAATCCTTTCATAGTTAAGTTTGCCTTGGATATAGACCATGATTTTCTTGTTTCAGCTGTTTTTTTTTTTTTTTTAATCTCCTGTGGAGCCTTTAATTTTTTTTTTTTTTTGTGGGCTTTTTTTCTGAATTAAGAAAAGAAACATCTACTTTCAGGTGGCTCAGTCCGTTGTGCATGTGACTTTGGTTCAGGTCATGATCTGGCAGTGTGTTCAAGCCTCAGATGAGGCCGTTCATGGGCTTTGGATCCTGCTTTGGATCCTCTGTCCCCCACCAGCCTTGTACATGCATGCCCTCTCTCAAAAATAAACATTAAAATAGCATTTACTTTCACATCATTACCAAGAGAAGTCAACTTCTTCGTATGAATTATTTGAATGAATTGTCTTTCCTTCTGAACATCTGCCCCTTGGCTTTTACTGACTTGCTATTGAGGAGAAAGCAGCAAATGGAGCCTCTCGCTTCCTGAATTATCACACCGAGTGGAATTTTACCCCTGGGGATGGTACAGTTTCTCATCTTTCTTTAGTGTCCGTGCACGCACTCCTCCCACGTTTCTGCGTGCGTGGAGGAGGTGATCCGGCCCAGCCCTGCCCCGCTATCAGTAGGTTGATTACTGCCTCTCATTCCCGCTTTCTAACTCTGCCACACCTGCCCTCACGGTCACAGGGGAAGGTGCCCACATCCGCCTGGTCTTTGCCTGCACATCGGCTTCCTCCACGCTGCCTACCTGGAACTAAGATTCCATATGCTTTCTCACTTCTGGTAATTTGTCATTTCTCTGGTATGCTGATAGGATTTCCGCCCTCTCAGCACCGTGATGAATTTATTCCTTTTTTACATCATTACTGACATTTCACCGGAATTTTGAGAAAATAGTTAACTTACATAACAGGTTTGTTATCTTGAACCAAAAGCTCTCCTACTTCAGTTTTTTTTTTTTTAATATTGTAATTTGGGTACACTACTTGTGACTTTCAGAAAAAGTTATAGTTATTATTAGTCCTTGAATATGGATACAAGAATGCATATAATGTATTTTATAAAGGGTTTCATTTATAATTTAGCCAAAAGGTAAACCTAAAGGGAATATTTTAGTTACTTGAATGTTTGCTCAACTCAACCACTCCATTCTTCAAAGATTCCAGCTATATGTAGCATCACTGAATTTTATTATGATTTATTTTAGTCCTAGAGCTTGGAAGGTATTTTGTCTTCATGGGTTTTAATTGTCCTATCCGTAAAGTCATCTGTCCTTCTCTCTTGGGTGGCTTTTCAGTCTCTTTGCCTCTGGTCTTTAGTGATTTCACTGCAGTATGCCTGGGGTGGATGTATTTATATGTATCCTGCTTGGGATTAAACATATGATCTTGGAATCTTATGACTCACTTCTTTCTTAAACCCTGGAAAATTCTATTTCTATCTCATTATTGCCTCTCTGACATTATCTCTATTCTCTTGTTTTAAAAATAATGTAGGACATATTTTGGATTTTCTCATTCTGGGTCTCTTTTCATCTACTTTCTGGGCCAAATAAGAGTAATTTCTTCAGCTGTATCTGTCATTTCCAATGTTCTCTTGAGCTGGATCACTTCTACATTAAACTTCTCTTTAGTTTTACATTTTAATAGGGGTTTAAAACAAAGTTCCAAAACTTCCATTTGGTTCTTTTTCAAAGTTGCTCTGTCTTAATATATCATTTTTAAAAGTTTATTTATTTTGAGAGAAAGCATGCAAGCAAGGGAGCAGCAGAGAAAGGAGAGAAGGAATCAATCCCAAGCAACCTCTGCGCTGTAAGGGCAGAGCCTGACACAGGGCTCCATCCCATGATCATGGCCTGAGCCACGATCAAGAGTCTTGAATGTTTAGCCAACTGAGCCACCCAGGTGCCCCTTAATATGTCACTTCTAATGTTTTTGAGTCTTTCTATTATATGTTTAGTCAACTCAGTTCCTAGTTTGTATCAGAGGCCTGTTTGGATGTTATGTGCATGGAGATCCTAGTAATGCTGCCGCCTCTTGTTCACATGAATGCTCCACGTTCTGGAATTCTGGATTGTGGCTTCATCATGAGAAGGGCTTCATCTGTGAGAATCCGGGTCCAACGGCTCATTTTTCTGAAGGAGCTCTGCATTTGTTTTCACCAGGCATCCCAAGCTTAGTACTGATTTTGTGTTGATTTTTACTTTTTTAATTAAAAAAATTTAATGTTTTATTTAATTTTGACATACAGAGAGACAGCATGAGCAGGGGAAGGTCAGAGAGAGAGAGGAAGATACAGAGTCTGAATCAGGCTACAGGCTCTGAGCTAGCTGTCAGCACAGAGCCTGATGCGGGGCTTGAACCCATGAACCATGAGATTATGACCTGAGCCAAAGTTGGACGCTTAACCGACTGAGCCACCCAGATGCCCCTTGTGTTGACTTTTAATGTTAATTTCTCCATCTGGGATTCCTAGACCCCATGAATATTATACTTTCAAATCCCAAACCCCTGGGAGTTATTACCACATAATGAGGAATTCTCAGAGGAGATTACTCTTCCTATCCAGAGCCTAGACCGAGATCATCTTGGTTTCTTGCGGTCTTCTTGTGTTATTGGCTGGATTATTATTATCTAATGACCAGAGGGATTATAGTCTTTTAAGTGCCCTGATGTTGTATGAGGTTCTTACAATGTCTTGCTCCTTGCAAGCCAGACCATATTTTCTGTCTGCAAAGTAGGCATTAGAATTCAGACTCTTAAAAATGGAGATGAACACACACAACCCCACAGAGGTAGTTTCAGTTTAAACAGTTACCATTTTGGTCTTCAATTTTTTTCTCTAGTCATTTTTGGGGTGTCAAACTCCTTATAAATTTGCCTTGTATGTTAAAGGATGCAGGTGGCTTTTAACCAGAATTTCTAGGTGTTTTGCAATTGGAGGTTGGTCATTTCTTTTTTTGCAGATTGGCTTTTCTGGCATTTTTCAGGAGAAGGGAAGTGTGTTACTACGTTTTTATTTTTATTTTTTCTTAAAAGCTTTTTAATTTCGTTTTGAGAGACAGGGACAAGCCGGGGAGGGATAGAGAGAGGGGAAGACACAGAATCTGAAGGTTTCCAGGCTCTCAGCACAGAGCCCAATGCGAGGCTCAACCCACCAACCATGAGATCGTGACCTGAGCCACCCAGGTGCCCCAAGAAAGTATGTTATTTACTTTTAAATAAGTAACTTTTAAATTACATAAAAAACAGTTTCAAAAGAATAGTTTTCCTTCTAAAACGTTTTTAATCTTGTCATGTTCATGTCCTCTCTTTTTTGAATCCAAATTGTATTCTGAAGCAGAAATGAGCAGCAAAATATCAAATTTGAAATCATGACAATTTCACAGTTTTAATGATGATTCATTCTTGGCAAAATCTCTGTAGTTATTTCAATTGTGAATTACTTTAATAAATATCTTCCCATATGGAAGAAGACAACCTCATTTTTTAAACACAAGGCATATTTTTAAAATTACAATAATGTTTTAGCAGCTTTATTGAGCTATAAGCAACACACAAAAAGCTGCACATACCTAAAGTATATATAATTTAATGTTTTTTACCTATACATCCACTGTGAAATGATTATAATCAAAATAGTGAAGATATTCATCACCCCCAAAGGTTTTTCATCCTTCTTTGTAATTTCTTACTCCTGCCGCTACCCACGACTCAGCTCTGTGTCTAGGCAACTACTCATCTGCTTAGTGATCCTATAGATTAGTATGAATTTTCTAAAGTTAAATAAATAGATATAGTAAAAATTTTTAAATGTTTTTTTTTATTTTTGAGAGGGAGACAGTGCTAGAAGGGGAGGGTCAGAGAGAGAGGAAGATACAGAATTTGAAGCAGGCTCCAGGCTCTGAGCTAGCTGTCAGCACAGAGCCCGTTGTGGGGCTCGAATCCACGAACTGTGAAATTGTGACCTGAGCCGAAGCCGGACGCTTAACCGACTGAGCCACCCAGGTGCCTTTGTATAGTAAATACTCTTTTATGTCTCTCTTTTTTCCCTCTTCACAGTTATTTTGAGATTTGTGTTCGGTGTCAGTAGTTTATTTGTATTGATGAGTAGTATTCCATCATACTAATATATCACAATTTGTTATCCATTCACATGTTGATGAGCGTTTGACGTCTTTCCTGTTTGGGGCTCCAAAATTAAAGCTGCTATCAACAGTGATGTATAAGTCTTTGTAAGAACATATGGAGGTAGGAAGCATGTCCGTTGGTTGTAAAATGTGAGGAGGAGTGAGGAATGGCTTCAAGATTTCTGGTCTGAGCAATAGCCATAATGTACTTGGCATGGATTGAGAGGCAGAAAGCTGCAAGAAAGACAGGTTTTGCTGTGGGTGGGTGTGAATAGAATTCAGTAGTTCGGGTTTTGACATACTGAGTTCAAGGTACCAATTAAAAATCTAGATAGAAATCTGGAATAAGTTCTTGGGTGACTCAGTCTGATTATTGTTAGCATGGTATATATTTTTCTTTTAATCTGTATGTGTCTATATTTGAGGGGGGTTTCTTGTAGACAACATATAGTTGTTTCTTGTTTGCTGCTGCTGTTTTTTAAACAATCCACTCGACAGTCTGTCTTATAATTGGTGCATTTCAAAATGGTTATTCATATACTTGGGTTAATATCTGCCATATTCCCTATTGTTAACTGTTGCCTTTGTTATTTTGTTTTTGTCTTTTTCTATTTTTTTGTGGTTTTCGTTGTGTATTTTATGATTCCATTTTCTCTCCTTTATTTGCCATACTGGTTATGCTTTTGTGTGTGGTTGCCCTAGAGTTTGCAATACATATCAAAGCTAATCGAAGTTTACTTTTAAATAACTTCGAGTAGCGTGAGCACTTTATCATTACAAAATAATCCTAATTCCTCCCTCTTATTCCTTGTATCATTGCTGTTATTTACTCATGTATAAGCATGCATAGTAGATACACACATGAGATACAAACATAAGCATATGTAATCAATTACATGGTTGGCATTGTAACAAACTGTTACCCCAAGGTCTATTAATATGAATAAGTTTTTGTTTTATCTTATTCCTTCTTTGGTGCTTTTCATCACTTTATGTAGATCTGAGTCTCTGACTTAGATTATTTTCTTTCTCTGTGAAGAACTTTAATATATCTTACAAGACAGGTCTACCTGTAACAAATTCCTTCAATTTTTGTCTGAAAAAGTCCTTTTTACTCCTCCACATTTGAAGAGTAATTTCACTGGGTACAGAATTCTATGGTGGTGGGACTTTTTCTTCTTACCACTTTAAATTTCTCACCCCACTCTCTTGCTTGTGTGGTTTATAAGGGGAAGTTGGATATAATTCTTCCTCTACAGATGTTTTCTGAACTCTGGCTTCTTTCAGGACTTTTTTTTTTTTTTTTCAGTCTTGAAAATGAGATGGCTAGGTGTAGGGTTTTTTTGTTTTGTTTTCTTTTGCATATATTGTGTTTAGTAAGCTTGGAGCCTCTGGATTTATGATTTTCTGTCTGACATGAACTTGGGGGACTTCTCAGACATTATTGTTTTTTGCTCTTTTTAAAAAGAGAACAAGAAGTGGGGAGAGGGGCAGTGGGGGGAGGGAGGGAGGGAAAAAGAGAAAGAGAAAGAGAATCTTAAGCAGGCACCATGTTCAGTGCAGAGCCTGACAAGGGGCTCAATCCCATAACCCTGGGATCATGACCAGAGCCGGAATCAAGAGTGGGACCCTCAACCAACTGAGCCACCCAGGCGCCTCAGTCATTATTGTTTCAAATACTGCTTTTCTTCCTTTCTCGCTTCCCCCTTGGCTATGCCCTTTACATAACAACATTTGTAGTTGCCCCTTAGAGTTTGGATGCTCTTTCTCTCCCCTGCCCACCCCCCGCCCCGGTCTTTAGTATCATTTCAGTTTTTGAGAATTCTGTTAATGTACCCCCAAGCTCAGATTCCTCTCTCTGTGTGTCCAGTCTACCCATCAGCCCGCCCAACACTCTCCTCATCTCTCTTTCACAGTGTTTATCTCCACAGTTTTCTTTAGGTTCGTTCTTAGGAGTTCCTTCTCTGCTTACATTGCCCATCTGTTCTTTGATGCTGTTTATATTTAGAGTCCTTGGCATATTAATCATAGTTTTAAATTCCTGGTCTGATAATTCCAATCTCCCTGCCTTATCTGGTCCTGATGCTTGTTCTCGTCCTTCAGATGGTGGGGTGGTTTTGTTTGACTTTTGTTTTTATTTTTTGTTTTGCCTTTTGGTTTGCTTTGGTAATTTCTTCTTGATAGCTAGCCCTGATGTAGTGGGTAAAAGGCACTGCTCTAAATAGGCTTTAGAAAGGTTGTGGAGAGGGGGAGGGGGAGGGAAGCATTTCTAGAATCCTGTGACTAGTTCTCAGTGTTTTGTAAGCCTGTGTCTCAGACTGTGAGCTTCACAAGTGTTTCTCACTTTTTTTTTCTTAAATCTCCCCTCTTCTGTAGGAATGGATGGTTACAGTGGGTTAGAGTTTGGTACAGGTATCCCCTTTCCCAGGCTGCCCTTCGAGTCTGCTAATCCTGCAGCTGGTGAGGGCTGGTTAAATAGCTTCCCCTGAGGGCAGGCCTTGTTAAGAAGACCAAAGTACTCTAGCAGATTTCAAAATGGGCTTCCCCTAACCTGCTAGAAGCCCGAGGGGATTTTTCTCTGCTATTTACCCACAGGTAAATCTTACACTGTTAGAAGTTCACCGCCCGCCCTTCAAGATTGGGTCCTCTTAGCGTTTTTAACATTCAGCCGACCACACCGAGGCCCCAGCAGTTGGTCAATGATGGTGCCGGTGTCTATATACCCGGTACCAGCTTCTGCTCGAGTAAGAAGTAACTCCATATTTTTGTCTCTCCAGTCTTGGCGGCAATGGGCTCCGCCTCGTGTCTTTCCCAGTCTTACAGCATTCAGAGAATTGATTTTTCAGTACGCCTTTTTACTTGCTACATGCAGAATCACAAAATGGAAGTCAGATAAGAGTCGGAAGTTCAGGGGTGAGGTCTAAGCTTGAAATATGAAGTTGAGAGTTGTTAGACTGTTATTTAAAGTGGCAGTAGGTGGAATAATGGCCTTCCAAGGAGGTCTACATCCTAAGCCCTGAAAACTGAATTTGTTATCTGGCATGGAACTTTGCATGCATTATTAAGTTAGGGACCTTGAGATTGGCAGATTGTCCTGAATGGTCCTTGTGAGCCCAGTGTAATCACAGGGGTCCTTATAAAAGGGCCAAGGCCAGGGAGAGGGGGAATGGGAGAGGGAGAAGAAACAGATGGGGAGAGAGACACCGGAGGGTGCTGTGCTACTGGTTTGGAGATGGAGGAAGGGACGATGAGGCAAGAAGGCAGGCAGCCTCTAGAAGATGGGAAAGGCAAGGAAACAGATGATCACCCGGAGCCTCCAGAAGGAACATGGGTCTGCTGACACCTTGAGTTTAACCTAGTGTCCATCTACCTTTGTAAACCCTTCATCAGTATTTAAACACTTTTGCTTAATACATTCAGAACATTTGAATTTGTATTATCATTTTGACAGTCATTGAATAGTGAGACTTCATTCCATCTCTTGCCAATGAAACTGGGAGTTGTACATAACGATATTAAAATAAGCAAAACCTTTACTTTTTAAAAAATGTTTGTTTATTTTTGAGATCGAGAGAAAAAGAGAGAGCAAGCGAGAGACAGAACTTGAGTGGGGGAAGGGCAGAGAGAGAGGGAGACACAGAATTCGAAGCAGGCTCCGGGCTCTGAGCTGTCAGCACAGAGCCTGACATAGGACTCGAACTCACAAACCACCAGATCATGACCTGAGCCAAAGTCAGGTGCTTAACCAACTAAGCCACCTCAGAGATCCAGTAAGCAAAACCTTCAATTCCTGGCCTGAAAGCTCTATCATCTTCCTTGAAACCAATCAACCAGCACACAGAAACTATGCCATTAAGAACATTGTAGTTTCCAGATGTTGCCAATTATGCCTGAGAAAATCATCTCTACCAAGCGCTCCATTCATTAGTTCTGCTTTCACCCCAGAGCAAAGACCTGGCTGTCCGCTGAGCACCGAAACCCCAGAGGAACCCGAGCCAGTGAGTCAGCAGTCCAGCCCCCTCATATCCCCGGGAGTTTAGTTGCAAGAGACTAAATGTGAAACTTGTATAATGAAAAGTAGCAGCAGGATTGTTATTTTTACTCAACCTTTACATAACTTGAGAATTCTCAGTCTCCAAATCTAGGCTGTTTTCCGTGTATGGCAGGCCTCCAAAGAGAGCGTTCACATGTCAGTAGTTCTGGTGGGGCTGAATGATGGCCCTCGAAGGCGGCTCCAATTTCCTCAATGGGCCACTGCTGACCTCACTGTGAATCCTGAGGAGAAGTCAGGCTCTGTGTAAGGCTGGTAATTGCTCAGAGCTGCTGGGGACAGGCTGGCACTCCTGAGCAGGTCTATACAGCAGGTTGAAAGTGATCTCTGAGCCCCTTCCTGTGTCAGCAGTTCCCTAAACACAGCTGGTGTCGGAGACCACATAGACCCCGAAGCACCACTCATGTTTGAGGGGGAGTGTGCGGCCCCTCGCACCACCTCTGCCATAAGGACACACAAAGATGAATGGCCAGCCCGAATGACAGGGCCACTTCTCTGCGAGCTGCATACAGAGCGCTTTGTGTGCCTGACGATTGCACTACTTCCCTCCTGGCAGACGCGGGCTGGCTTCTCTAGGGCTGCCGAAAGTAACGCTTGTTTCTGAATTGGTTAGAGTTCAATCTCAATTATGTCTGGAAACAACACGCGTTCCTTTCCCCCTTCTCTGTGCCTGCAGTGTTAATTTCCAAGCAAACTTGTGCAAGTTACTTTCAAGTTGAAATCGCCACACAGCATTGACATTTATTGGGCACTCCCTCCGGAACCTTCCTGGCTGCATCGCCTGAGAGGTGTCGGCCCTGTGCCGAAGGGGCGGGGGGCTCAGAGGCTCACTCTTTCCAATCTTCACGCCCCCACCTCCAGAGGGGGGCTGGAAGGGAGCTCTGAACAGGATCACATTCAAATCGGCCTCTCCCCGCCTCCCCCCTGCCACCAACACCAAGTCTAATTTCAACTTTTCCCCAAGCAGTCTAAAACCGGAACCCTAGACCAAATCCAAGCAGGAGGAGAAAGATGATAGAATTCAATGTTCGCCATTTAAAAGGAACTTTTTTTATGCACACAGCTGGCTGCATCGATGTCCCTAAAGTAGCATACCCACCAACAGTGAAGGGAAGTAATCTCTCCCATACAATTTTCAGTTCCACCTTTACCACTCGCCAAAAGCCTTGGTATTTCAGCTGACCATGTTTCTGAATTCCTCTGTGTACCTCCAATACCTCACATAGACCTTGATGGACAAATGAATGTCCTGCCTTTTTTTTTTTTAATGGCGCCCAGCACGGCAGTTTGAGTTGTGAGATGCACCTGTTTTTAGGATCTGCACATACTCAGCCAGGGCGTGTTGCTGTCTGCTCATGCAGCTGTTGTTTTGTCATAAAAAATCCAACTGCATTCATGTAGCTTTAAGCCTTGTGAACTCTGTAACTTGGACTTGTTAAAGGGAGGCACTAAGACTCTGTCTGGACTGCTGATAATAGGTTAGATAAAGATCCCACACTGACCCTCCCACAGCAGTGTTTATCATAATGGGAGGAAGTCTCTCAAACAATATACAGTCCAGCAGACAGCAGATGTGGACCATGCAAAATTAATGATTAACTGGGTGCCAGTGTGTTTGTCAGGGAACAGGCTGCTCTTTAAGGGGCTTATATAGTCTATGAAAGAAATTAGATCATGAGAGGGACTCGTAAGGATAAAAGAAAAAACTTAAGTAGAGGCTTGACATATCCTGCTTTTCTCACAGGGCAAAAAGTTAAACATAATGGTCTCCTTTTTACAGTGTGAAGTTCTGACTCTGAAGTTGGGGCAGATCATCCACTTGTTAAAACAAGACATGAACATTCCTATTATTCCTTCAAGGGGGAGAGGGATGGCGTGCACTTGAATTGAACTCTAAATGTACCAGCAAGAAGGGGGAAATTATCCAACAATTATCTCAGACATAGAAGACCATGAAACCAAAAATATTAGGAAAGTGACAGCAAAGTAGTAAATAAGACTAGATGTTCATAATCCATTATCCCTTTGGATTAAAGGGGCCTTAAAATGCCCAGTAATTCTCATCAAAATTTACAGGTAAAAGTGAAGGTAAATATTAGTTAAGCATTAGCAGCCTTGTAATTTATCGAGGGCATGTTGCAAGGAATACCCTCTCCCAAAATATCTAGTTAAAATGAATTTCATAATGTTAATATCTTCATGTGACTTCTGTTTTCATATTGAATCCCAGTGTTGGTTCAGCAGATTAAAGATTAATAGGAATCCAGGAATTTCTGTGACCAACATAAATCTTGTAATGTTCCTTTAGCTGAAAGATCCTTGGGGTCCCCATGTCTCAGCCAGCCATGGGGCCCATATGGCCGCCCCTCCCCCAGAAGGCATCTGCTTTGCTCCAGCAGTACATCTTTGCGAAGACAAAATTTAATCCATAAATTTTGAATGACTGCTGATAGAACTTAGTTTCTGGTATATTTGGGGCTTCCTTTTGAGTAAGGGCTGAGGTCAGTGGAATTCTGTATCGAGAAATTGGGTGCAAGAGGAGGAGAACATGCTGGAAGGAGCTATAAAAGAAGAGGAGGAAATTCTGGAGTTTTTTGTCTTATACCTAAGTCCTTCTAGCAGCTGATTTGGATCTCCGTACTGAACTTTGTTTCCTTCTGCCCACGCCCCAACCCTGACTCTTCCACCAGAAAGGCTGGTTTATTTACTGTTCTCTCCTCTGCGTTATGAAGTTCCTGAAATTAATCATTCTAACACATACAATGTTTTCTCTTTTTCTAATTTATTTTTTGTATTTATTACAGCATTTAATTCATTTTCATATAGTACTTTTTGTTCTTAAGACATTATAAATTTCTTGAGGACAGGAAATATATATCTATAATATATGCATATATTATATATGTAATATATGTGTCTAATCTTTATGCTCAAATTGTTCCCTAATATACCAATTGTATTTCAATGAACTTGTGTCACATATGTTTATAAGACAAATCTGTTGCAAATTGTTCTTCACACACACACACGCACGCGCACACACACACACACACACCGCAAGATACTGGGCTTAGAGCTAGACCTAAAGAAATGGGTGATTGTTTAAGACCAAAGAACACATGCTTTATTACTTTTAACTTAGTTTGCTTATGTTACTTCCTCCTTGAATTTTAGATGGTACAGTTCTCTTCATGCAAGAATGAGATAGGGGTGCCTGGGTGGCTCAGTTGATTAAGCGTCCAATGTCAGCTGAGGTTATAATCTTGAAGTTTGTGAGTTTGAGTCCTGCATCAGGCTCTCTGCTGTCAGAGCAGAGCACGCTTTGGATCCTCCTCTCCCTCTCTGTCTCTACCCATCCCTCGCTTGTATGCTCTCTCTGTCTCTCAGAAAACAAATAAGCATTAAAAAAAAAAAAGACAAGAGAGCCACATTGCGGGTTCTGAGACCACTCTCCCTCCTACCAAATCTCATTTGCCCTGGCTGACCCGCTTTAGTCCTGAGATTTTTTCCTCCCAGGTTTTGTACATTCCGTCTGTGCCAGTGTAGAAAAACACAGACTGGGCACTGTCTTTAAATGTTAATGCACATAGAATCTCCTTTCTTTCTGTCTACAACTGACAGCTGTCCTTATATGACTTGAATGTGGAGAGTGGCAGATTAACTTTATGAAAAATTTTATTCTGAGCATTTCAATAGAGTACCTAAGGGAGTCTGGATTGTCTTTTGGGGGGCAGTTATGGGGCCTGCTCTCTTGATGGTATATATGCCAAAATGCCACCATCAGGGAGATGGTAGCAGACTGGCACATCCACGGGGGGTTTGGCAGGCCCGAACTGTGTATCTGGAGAAGTGATTCCTCGATGTTGTAAC
The DNA here is from genome assembly GCF_006229205.1 of Suricata suricatta. Taxonomy (NCBI): domain Eukaryota; kingdom Metazoa; phylum Chordata; class Mammalia; order Carnivora; family Herpestidae; genus Suricata; species Suricata suricatta. Next base: position 27,121,683 of record NC_043703.1, on the reverse strand, counting down.
TTGATAACCCAGTAAAGTTTTTAAAAGTTGGGGTACAAACTTTAAAACTGTGTTAGAAGATAATGACCATCTCACATAAAAATGATCAACAAGACAGTCCTTAAAATTCAATACATCCCACTTCATGAAAAAATAATACATTATTTACATTTTCCTAAAGGCTCTAGGAACTTCATGATTGATCATCACTAGTTGATGGTTTGACATTAGGAATTTCTAGCCTAGACCAAGCAGGGAAGGTTTAAAACCAAGTTTCCTCTCCTCACCTCTATGGTTGGGAGAGTAGGCTCTATTTTCTTTTGACCATCTATTTTGTGATCTACTAAACATTTGAGGAGAAAAATCCTCAGGACAGATTTGGGAAAAGGAAGGGCTCAAATCCATGCAAGGAGGAGTAGGAGAATCTTTGTCCATGGTTTAGCTTGGCTGTCCTCTGTTTTGCTACAAAATGATAGATGCTTTCCCAGGACTCCTTGTGCTATGCAAACTCATGCCTGTGTGGAGACTTGTAATATCAGATTTGCATGGGCCTAGCTCCTAACACACACAATTAACAAAGATAGTTGGTAGATGTTTAAAGTGTGTGCATATTTTATGTATTCCTGTACAGCTGTGTGCAGATTTCTGCATTTGCTAGAATGTTTTTTATTGGACAAATTTGTGTATGTGCAAGAGTGAGAAATTTGTGTTATGCTCAAATTATTCCCTACTATATCAATAATGTGGCAAAAATTTGTGTTTTCAAAATATAAGGTAGCAGAACTGTATATTTCAGAACAATGACAAGCTCAACAGACACTGGATATAACTTTAAATCTAGGTGAACTTTATCTCTATGCAAATCAGACACCAGTTGGAGTGTCTCCAACTCTTGAATTCTATACATAATAGTCTTAAACCTCTAACTGTATAACTTGGGGAAACTCTAAGCCTCCTTGAGTTCTCCATGTTCTTGTGATCCTGTTGATCTCTTAATTTCTGGGGTTCTGAATTCTTGATTTCTGTGCTGTGCCCATTGACTCAGGTGCAAAATTCAAAAAGCCCCCCAAAATCTGCTCACAAAAAGTGTTGGCTTCATGTTGAGTCCGTGGGGGGCACCAGCAGAAAGGGGGATGGGTGTACGGTCAGGGTGCTAAACCCATTAGCTTCCTCTCTGCGGTCACCATGGCTGGCTAAATCCTTGGAAGAAGTCCTAGTTCTGGAAAGGCAGCCGTCTCCACACGGTCTGCTGCTCAGTGCCTCCCCTGTGCACTCGGAGCCAGAGATGGTAATGGCTGCACCAGTACTACCCTGTCTACTGCCTTGGTTCCTTACACCTTTCTTGTTCATTTATGAAACTCTCCAGGTTCCAGTTTGCATGTGCCCCATTTCTTTCTTCCTGCAACTGTGACTTGTATACCTGGATACAAATTCTTCTTGTTTAACTGTAAGTGATTTCCTTAATCTGCCAGGCTTTGGTTATACCCATTTGAAATGGGGGCAATGCCACTTACAGTTGCTATGAGATTTCGATGGGAATAGATGGATGGATAGATCAGTACAATATAAAGAATGTAATCAATAGTGATTAAAACCTATTATTGTGATTGTTATTGTTTTTTTTAATTATTGTTCCTGTAAGACTGAGTAACAGCTAGCCTTGGTTGGATAACCATCTGAAGTTTGGATTTAAGATAACAGAAATGTTTTTTTCTATGAGATTAAATAGCTTCACAGAGTTTACTCCATGCCACCATTTCACTGACAAAAGGTAAGCACTGATTATGAAGAATTACATAGAATAACATCTGGCCCAGTGAGGTCCTCTCCCTCAGTGAGACAGGTCTTTGTTATTTTGTGAAGGCAACTGCTAACTGCCATTTTCATAGGAGACAAATTGGAATTAATTTTTACATCAAGCATTTCATAGGAGACAAATTGGAATTAATTTTTACATCAAGCATTTCACATAGAACTTCTTAAAAATTAATTAATTTATTTGGAGAGAGAGCCATGGAGGGGTAGAGAGAAAGGGAGAGAGAATTTCAAGCAGACTGTGTGCTGTTAGCATCTCCTGAGCCTGACGTGGAGCTCAAACTCACAAACTGTGAGATCATGACTCGAGCCAAAATCAAGGGTTAGATGCTTAACTGACAGAGCCGCCCAGGTGCCCCTCACATAGAACAACTTTTAAACTTGAATAGGAACTTTCTCTTCCATAAAGTCTTTTTTAGGCCAATTCTTTGAATTTGTTAGTTTTCTCTCTCTGGCTTATTCCTCTCACGGACTCTTGCTTCTGTATTTTCTCTTTTTTCTACTCGGACTCTCTTCATTACCCTGAATTCCTAGTTTCAACTCTTCTTTATATTTCTGGATCTTACTTTTACACTTACAAACAAAAATCCAGTCAATGCACAAGGCAGGTGGACCCATCTCTGCTGAGCAGCCGGTGGAGTTTCAGGTGGCAGACTGTCTCTCTGACATGAATTCCCCTCTCCACCTCCTGCAGACCTTAATCACTTTTCACAGCAGCCAGTTCGCCTGTAAGGGATCATTGCACAGAGCAGGTAGTGGAGTTAGCATGGCTTTGGGTGTGCTCTCTTGATGGTTAGCATTTGAGATAATTTCAGGCAGCTACAGTGGCTGGTGAAGATCAAAGGTATTCTGCCTGCCCGAGGTCAAGATCACTCTTGCTTTGCCAAGTCTGTGTGCTCTATAGCTATGTCCGCACACACTGTTTTCTCTCCCGAAAGAGTTTAAGCAAGAGATACTAAGTGGAAATAAAATCTTAAAGGCAAATAAATAACATCACACAAATTCAGCTCCCTGCAGTTTTCTCCTGAGATAACATGTATGTCCTAAGCTTCAGGTTTATGGCACCTCTTGACCGGTCCTTCCTTTCCATCTGTGAGTCACTTTATTAGTGGCTTTCTGGACACAGGAAATAAGAAACCCTCTAATTAACTTTAGGGGCACCTGGGTGGCTCAGTCGGTTAAACGTCTGGCTTCGGCTCAGGTCATGATCTCACAGTTCATGAGTTCAAGCCCCACTTCGGGCTCTGTGCTGACAGCTAGCTCAGAGGCTGGAGCCTGCTTCAGATTCTGTATCTCCCTCTCTCTCTGGCTCTCCTCTGCTCACGCTCTCTCTCTCTCTGTCTCTCAAAAATAAATAAAAAACATAAAAAAAATTTAATTAACTCTATACCTGACTCTTCACTTTAACCCATCGAAGCTTTACCCACAGGCTGCATGAATTAACCCAGACTATCTATGAAGATTGCAAATTAAAAATACCTCCTGCTCAGCAAATTCTTAGAATTTTCTCCACAGATAAATGTAAAAAAAAAACCCAACAACTCTCCCTTATAGACAAAAGCTAAGGGAAAAGTAGCACTAACTCTTCAAGTAGTTGAGTTACTGCAGTGGGATGGAAAAGATGGGGAGGGCTAAAATGATTCAGGTTGTCTTAAGCATCTTTCAATTCCAAGTAAAACAGCCTAAACAAAATAGCTTAAATGAGAAAGGAGCGTTACAGAGTAAAGACTCATATACAGGTTCAAGGCAAGGGAAAATTGAGTCTTACTGGAGACTAGAACAAGGTAGAAAATAAAGGCCATGGATCTCCTACCATTCTTTGTCTCTTGCTTCTACTTCTGTCTACACATCTACTTCCTTCTGTCTCCGCACGCAGGCTTGCCCTGCTTCTCCAAGATGTAAATAAACTAATGCTATTCAACAAATTACTGCAGTGATAAAAATATTCCGTACCTGCACTGTTCAATGTGGTCATCACTAGCCATAGTGGCTGATGAACACTTGAAATGTGGCTGGAGTGAAGAAGGATCTGAAGTTTTCATGAATTTAAACTTTAAAAGGTTATATGTGGCCAGTCCCTACAATATTAGGCAGAAAAATGATAAAAGATAACTCTCAGATAGTGTCTGTATGTACATATCCTCTATGTGGGCAACTAACAGAGACTGACTAGCAATCTTTTTTTTTTTTAATGTTTTATTTATTTTTGAGAGACGGAGAGACAGTGTGAGCAGGGGAGGGGCAGAGGGAGGGGGAGATACAGAATCCAAAACAGGCTCCAGCCTCTGAGCTAGCTGTCAGCACAGAGCCCGAAGTGGGGCTTGAACTCATGAACTGTGAGATCATGACCTGAGCCGAAGCCAGACGTTTAACTGACTGAGCCACCCAGGGGCCCCTGACTAGCAATCTTGAATCCCAGTCCAGCTTCTCAGAGAGAAACAATGACTGGCTCAACTTGGGGTAGGTACCACCTTGGTTCAACCAGTTTTGCCAGAGGGATAGGAATAAATGCTGTCATATGGCACTGAGGGCCAAGCCTTATGTAAAGAGAGAGGGGGTGTAATTCTTAAAGGAAAATGGTCATGTTCTGGGTAGTTACTTCGAAAGATATCGACTCCTCGTGGTAACTTTCTACACTGATTAATTTCACTGATTCGTTTTCAAATTATCTTTACTTACCAATGCAAAATAGACTTAAGATTCTTGTTTATACAGAAATAGGAATTATACTTTCAGTGACATCAGGGAGATACTTGGGAATCATTCAGAAACCAGAAATCTATTTCTGGAGGCATTAGCCTCATTTTAGTTTTCTCTTTTGTAGGCAATTTAGTTTGAGAGGGTAATAGACCACTAGCACTCTCAGGACACAGGAATATTATTCTTCTATCTCTTAGCTTTTCTGCTGTCAAAATTTATCTCTGGTTTCTAACCAGCAGAGCAGATAGCAGAGGCCACATAGTTTTGCAACACTTGACCCTGGGACGGAGCCTTCTGCTCTGGTGTTAAGCAACCTTTCTAGTGTGGGTAGATGAGGGGTGTCAAGTACAGTCTAAGGTCAAATCTCTCACGTTTCTTAGGTGGTGCCCTTGATTTAGTCTAAGCATTTTGGCCCTGTCTATCCCATCTGCCCTGACCTTTAAGACCTACTGGTTCATTAAGATCTTGGCTATTGACATCTGACTTATTCTAGCCTCAGGCTTTGCTTTATGGCTTCCCAACCCTGCATGCTCCTTGATCGCAGTTAAGTCCATTTCCCAACCTCTAGCTTGCTGTGATCCATATCAGCCATGGTTCCGGATGACTCAGATTTTCTGTTTCATGATCTTCCCTGGGGGCACCAGTCTGATGAGTTCCCCTGTCTGGCATGACAGATGAGTTCTTTAGCAAATGTTTTCAGTTAAACGTGTTTCCTACCTTTTTGTTAAAAAGTATATGTATGGGGTGCACTGAGAGCTCAACTAATGAAAACCTGAGTTATAATGACCTTTATGCAATATTGCCAGAAGCTTTATACACCAGACCGGGATAATAATAAAGCAATAGGACCTGCATTCCTACTTTCAAGGAAAATTATCCAAAATAAGGCTGAGAGGATGGCTGCATTATCTTTTAATGTCCTATTTTAGACTCATCCTCTAATTATTTGATTTTATAGGCTAATATATTATTATTTGACTTTGAAATTATTAGTGATTGGTGCCCAGATACCATGTGGTGGACTCACATGTTTACATGTAGTTTTTGTTATATAGAGTTGCATCTGGTTTTGGTCTGGTAAAAAGATCTACAATGGCTTATTGCCTTGTAGGATGTTAGTTTTGTGTCAAACTGGCTTCCTCTGGTATTCATTTTTCTATTTCACACTGCCTGGAAATAGTTCCTTAAAATTTTTTTTGAAACAACTTTACCATCTACTGGTGTCCTCATTAATTAATGAGTTGAATAAATTGTGCACATGTTCATTGCATATTTGAGTCAGTTCTTAAGTTACGAAAATTTTTGCCAATGCACATGAGATAAGGAGTTTCAGAGTACGAAAATAGTATCAGAAGCAAAATCAAATGTGAATCTTGCGAGGGTAGGAGGAAGAGCTGCATTGAGAATAGTGAGGTTGAAAGAGAAGAGAGAACAGATAGGCATTGAGTCAGGAAAGAATATGCCAGAAAGAAAACTCCAGATAGAACCCGGAGCTCCAGTAAGCACACCAGAGTTATCCTGGGCTAACTCTGCCCTTCACTCTGTCACCAAGAAGCCGTGGATGAAGAGCCTCATGATTTGAAAAAAATATCTGTTTATTTATGACTGAAGTTTTATTTACAGGAAGCAAAAACATCAATGCATTAAAATCTTTTTTTTTTAAAATCCATTGTTACTTAGGGTGATACTCTGAAACTTGTTATATGAAGGTTGTTTTGGATTAGCTGATATTACGTGATTCACTTTTAGTAGAGAAGAAAGTGATAGCTTTAAAGGGAACTGGAATAGAATAGGAAAGGATTGGCATCAAAGAATGGATGAAGATAGGAGGGAGAAGGTTCAGGAACGGAAGGCAGTCCATGTAATGCTTAGTCTTCAGGTGTTTGTTATTTTCAAAAGTATTTTCATTTCTTGTTTTATTTTTATTTTAAGTTTACTTATTTATTTTGAGAGAGAGCCAGCAGGGGGGGACAGAGAGAGCGGGAGACAGAGGATCCAGAGCAGGGTCTGAGCTGTCAGCACAGAGCCTGATGCGGGGCTCAGACTCATGAACTATGAGATCTTGACCTGAGCCAAAGTCTGATGCTTAACCGACTGAGCCACCCAGGTGCTCCTTCATCTTGTTTTAAACTAGGAACTTCATTGTTGAAAGTTTATCCCCAGAAAATGCATTAAATGAAGCATCGTTACGACTTTTTCCCTTTTCTCAAAGGGGACCCAGCTTTTAGTCAAATCAACCATTTGCAAACTGTGTGGTTGGCCAGAAACAGAGTCAATGTATTATTTCCTCATCCAGCTGTTTTGAAGAATGAGTATAACTATCTATTTTAATTTCTGAGGCATGTTCTCTTTAAGCATAGCACTTTTAATCCTGGTTCTTATCTAACTTGTAAAGGGGAATGCCACATTAATAAAACAAGATAAAATAAGTGCTCTCATTTTAAAAAAGAGTTTTCACATTTTAAATTTCTAATATGAATTCTTTAGGTAGGGAATTTTCCCAGGATATTGAAAATATGAATTTATTAAAGGAGGAGAAGAGATTTCTAGAAACATACCTGCTATGTCATTTGAAGTACTAATGAAACCTTTCTCCTCTGTCAAGATAATTAGATGAAAATTCCCTATTTCACATTATTTTGCATCTTCAGTTTCTGGAATGACACCAAAAAACAGATATAATGAAAGCAATAGACATTTTTGCTTCCCCCACCTCCCCCTTCTTCTCTCTCCTTTCCTTTCCAGGCTGTATTCTTGCCTAGACAGATCCAGTGCTCTGTGTTGGGACTAAAATGATTTACACCTGTCTGGGAGAGAACTCCTCTGGGAATTGAGTACATCCCCCCCCCCCCAGGCCCCCAAGCCAAAATAGTAGAGTAATATCTATCTTGGTTAAGTCCAGGGACTGAGAGAATGGCCAGCAGTCTGTCACTTAAAGTATTACTCAGATTTACGTCCCTAAGAGGCTCTGGGCAGATACCCTAGAAGGCCAGTCTGTGAATTTTGGAAGGCAGCTACTTTGAGAGAGTTCTGAAGGACTTTAGGAGCATGCATGGGAAGACCAGTCTGCTTGGGTCTGACCCTCAGAACTGTGAAAGACCTGAGCCACAAGCGCTTGGAGAAGCTGCTTGGAAACTCCATTAGAAATGCCATTCCCGTGGAGTATGGAAATTGTCAACCATTGTTACATCCGTCAGTGAGGACAAGCAATAAATTTCCCATCCAGAAATCTAGTTGCATGGGGTCTCCAAATTACAACGAAGATTTTTTCTACTCCCAGTCAAACCGGAAACTCAGCCATCAGATTCTTGGCAGGAAAGAAGTAGAGTTAAACGTGAAGACAGACTGAGAAGCTTCCAGCTCTGCTGGTAAAGCGAGTAGGGGGAAAGGCAAGAAAAGCACTTCCTTAACCTCCGCCCAGATTGTAAATTTATTTCTGTGTCTTTTAAATAGGTTGGGCTCAAGCTTTTTGGCAAAATGACAAAATGAGATTTTTCAAATCTTCCTTTACGTTTCACAGATATGATTGATACCAGACTTACCATTTAAAAAACAAAAAAACCCAAGAAACAAAACAAAATGTAGTTGAGCCTCTAGCCTGAACCTTCCCCCCGCTCCCTCCCATTAATGGGTTCTTTCCAAGACAGGAAATCAACAAGAGAGAAAATTTATAGCTGGTCTAAGTTAAAGAATGCTGTTCTGAGCACTGGATTTTCTTTTCTGCTTTTAAATATCCCCATTTGTCTTCACATTTTCTTTTCCAAACTCCTCCCCATCCCATTCCATGCGGTAGATGCTTAATATGCTAACACTTATGAGAACAGAAGGCTTTCTCCAGAGAGAGTCACAGAGCTGTTCTGTGTGGCTGCCAGAGCCGCTGACCTGAGCCCTCCCTGCTCTGCCAGCACACAATCTGTCTCCAGTCCCTCCGCAGGCGAGAGGCCCGGGGGCACCTTGGACGAGCTTTCTCCTTCCAGAATTGGAGGAGGACTTTAAAGATGGAGGGAGCTCTACAGAAAGATTTTTTTAAATAAGGTTATCTATAGAGGTGACCCATTGAAAAGGATACTGGCTAGGGACATGCATTTTTGTCAGCAATTTCTCTCTTCACTCTAGACCCTCATTCTGTTAAAAAGATTTTTTTTTTTTCCAAAAAGTTAGGTCCTCTAATATGCCTTTTAGTAGTATGCACTGAGATGATTAAGATCGGGCTCTGATCTTATAATTATATGAGTCATGATGCATAATTATGTGAGACAAACCTTTAAAAAGAGAAGGAGAGATATAATTTAATACAGGTTTGTCTATTAGGATCTTGGAATTAGTATTTTGCTATCACTTGAGGTCACAGAGCAAGAAGAGGATGTTATCACAGACCTCAAGGACTTTTTTTTTATTCATTCTTTTTAATTTAAAAATAAAAGAATTGAGAGTTTTCCAGCAATAAAATTGGCAAAGATTATTTTTATACAATCATATCTGCTAGTGTGAGCAGGAGATGAGGAAGTTGGCATTTTAAACATTGCTCATACTATACATTTTTGGAAGACAATTAAAATACACAATTTACAGATGAAATGACAGGACATCTGGGGTTTGGTTTAAAACTGTCTAGTAGGATATGGTTGGAAGGAAGTCGAGTAGGAAGAGCAAAACAAGATCAACTGTGTATTAGTAATTGTTGAAGTTCACTGATGAATAAATGCAGATACATGACACTATTTTCTCTAATTTGAGTATGTTTTAAATTTTCATGATAAGCATTTCTTTTCATTCATCTGTTTATTCATTAAATGTGTTTCTCTGTGCCAGGCAGAGCTTTAAGTGCTGGGGATACGGTAGGGAACAAATTTTTCTCTGCTCTCAATGAGCTTAATTCTAGGGGCAAGAAAAGGGCTATAAAGACATAAAAAACAAACAGAAAATATAGCAAGTGGTGATTGCTGCTATAAAAACAGGAGCAAGTTAAGGGAATGCTGAGGTGAGATTAGTTGTGTGCTTTTCAAGACAAGGTCCTTATGGAAAGCCTTAAGTAGAGAAATAAACCCAGGAAGCAATCTACGTGAACATCTAGCAGAAGAATATTTCAGCAATGTTCCAGGAAGAGGAAATGGTAAATGCAAAGGTCTTGAGGTGAGAGCATATTCAGTATGTTTAAGAACTACCAAAAACCATCTGTGATGGAGAGAGAGCTATGAGATTAGAGACGTACCCCGAGGCAGGATGTTTTAGGGCCTCACAAGTCATTGGAAAGACACTGGCATTCTTCTGAATGAGATCTGAAGCCATTAGAATTTTGAGCAGAGAGGTGACAGAACCTAGCTGCTTTAGGAGTCTATTGAGGATGGAGCAAGCAAAAGTGATGGTAGACCAGAGGCATTTCTCTCATTGAGGTGAGAAATTATGCTGGGGAGAACTGTGAGAAGTCATCAGATTGCTGGAAATTCTGATGGCAAAGTCAATAGGATTTCCTGATAGATTAGATATGTAATATGGGAGAAAAAAAGAGCTCCAAAGTTTATTGGCCTGAGAACCCAGGCGGATGGATTTCCCATCTACACACATGCAGGTAAAGACAAAACCAACCCAAAACACAAGTGGTAGATTTTCTACATTTGAAAATAGAGGTAACTTTTGGTTGGGATGTTAAGTAGTTGATTATAGAGTCTGGAGGTTAGGGGAGAGGTGCAGATTGGATATAAAGTGGATCTCTGCAGAATGCAGGAGTTAGGGATGTTGACTGCCCTGCCCTCCTACCCCACTGCTCCTGCTAGAAAGTGGAAACTCCATGTATAGCTTTTGAGTCCCTTGAAACTTAATTATTAATAGCCGACTGTTGATTGGAAGCCTTACTGTTAACAGTTGATGAACACATTTTGTATGTTATATGTACCATATACTTATTGTTATAATAATGTAAGCTAAGAAAAGAAAATGTTAAGAAAACTCTAAGAGAAAATACTGTACTGTATTTATTGAAAAAATTCTGCATGTAAGTGGACCACAGTTCAAACTCCTCTCGTTTTAAGAATGAACTGATTGAGTCTGGAATGGTTGGTTTAGAGATGCTAGTTAAAGCCATGGAACTAAAGGAAATCACCAAGTGTTAACAGAGAAAGGGTCCAAAGGTGGGGACACTTACAATGTCAGTGTTAGAGGTTAAGGAAGGTAAGAAAGAACCAGCAAAGAATGGTGAAGAACCACAAATAATGTCCCTAAAGTGAAGTGAACGAAGTGCTTGAAGAAGTAAGGATGGATTCAGTGGGCCAAGTGCTGCTAAGGAAAGACGGGACTGCCGTCTGCTTTGGGCTTGGCCCTGTGGGGCGCATCGCCGTTTTGTGAGAGTGGAGGAACAGAAGCATGGTGGAGTTTTTTCAAGATAGGAAAGGGAGGAAGCATTGACCATAAGTAAGGAATTTTGCCATAAAGGGGATGACTCAGGAGCAGGGCAAGGAACTAAAGGCACACTCAATTTAGGGAATTTGGGCTTTTAATAACTAGACTACTTACATAGGCTTGGGCAGGGAGTAGGGAAACCACAGGGCATAGTGCATTACTGTGGGGCTACCTTCCAGTGGGCTCTTACTTCCCTATCACATCCGGTGATGTGAGGGGAGGGAGCCATTACCAGACGCTGGAGGGGCGGGGCGAGAAGAGCTCTGTGGGGAGGGCTGCATGACAGGGGTTGTGATGCTCAGTTGAGCGATGCAACTAGTTCATGGCCAACCTTCGAGATGAAAGAAGAGTTAAGGGAGTAATATGCCAACTTCACTCTCCTTGCTTCATCCTTCCACTCATTGTCTTGCTTCATGCCTCAGTGCTTGAACCCAAACAGAAGCAAGACAGCTTGGGAATTGGTCCATGAGATCCATGCAGATCCATTTCCTGAGACAAAGAAGAGAGACAGGGAGTGGATCTGGAGAGTCAAAGGAAAGAAAAGATACTCAGCACAAAGATCAGAAATGGGCCAGTAACTAGACAGAAAACCTGGAGTTAAGAGAATAAGAATTGATGGTACCAGAAATTCCACTTCCAGGAGTTTCTCCCAAGGATATAATAAAGAGCACACATAAGTTTTAGCTATAAAATTACAACTCAGGATTACTAATAGCATAAAATGGAAATCTTATAAAAATTCATATGCCAAATGGAATACTAGGCAGCAGTTAAAAGGAATAATGTATAATATAGAAGGACATAAAAATAATGATCATTGAAATCAACATGTCATTTTATAACCTCATTATATACATTAATGATCCCAGTTTTTAAAAAAGAGAAATACATCTGTTCACCTGGAAACAGAACTGGAGGCATTTATACCAATATTTTTTCTCCTGTTCTGCACTGTATAGACTGCATTTTGTCTCACTTTTCTTCCATGGGCATGCACCCCCCCACCCCCGCAAGAAACACTGAGTTTGTATCCCAGGTTGACTTCCTTGTGCTTCTTGCTCCTATGAATTCTACAGATGTGTTGTATTATTTGAGGTTGGTACTCCAAGGCATCTGGTGGGGCTCTAATAACATGTTCTGCTTTGACTCTATTTCTTAGAGTCCTACTCTTGATCTTAGCCAAAAGGCCGAGAAGCGATCTATTTCTGAGAGTAAAAATCATATACTCACATGTCTGGTTGCCACATATCCTTGCCACAAGGGCTGTGCAACCCCCATTCTGTGCTGAGGAACTAGAAACCTGCTTTAGTTGCATCGTTGCTGATGCTAGGATAGTAATAGTAAACATAGGTCAAAGGTCAAGTGTGAGAGAGACCCACAAAATATTGCCACCATTGAAGGCTCATTGGTGGCCACTGTGTAGGTGGTGGATGTAAAGGTAGATGGTACTTGTGATGAAACTGCCTCAGTTATTAATTGTCAGGTCACTAGAAAGCATTTATTGAGCCCCTACTCTGTGCTGAAAGCTAGGTCGGCAATTGTGCTCAAAGAATGCAGGAAATGGTTTTGTGCTCAGAGAACTTAATTACTGGAGATATAATTAATCCACAGACCAGTAAGAATAAAAAGATGTAATTAAATGTAAAATTGCTTCTTACAGTCCATAAATCCGATGTGTTTTGGAGGAACGAGGAGGGTGGCATTGATCAGGAGTGCGCCGCAGAGATCTTAATCTCAACTCGGAGGGAGACACAGGGCTTGAAGAAGAGTCGGGAAGGATGCTGTGGGGGGACCAAACAACCAAGGGCTCATGGGGCTGGGCTGCAGCCTCAGGGAACAAGCAAGACCCTTTTTTTTTTTTTTAAAGAAATTCAAACTTTCCCAAGTTAAGAAAAATTTTACATTCTTGAGCCAATTGACTGTAACATGACATGAGGATTAAGTTCTTTAAAACTCTTTGGAGAAAGGCAGCCACTTGGTAGGGAGGTGATTTAGTTTAACAGGTCATTAAACAGCTTAGGAAACATGAATTTTAGTCCCCATAATGACTCTCTTTTGATATCAAGTCCTTTAACCGTTCTGACCTTACATCAGGGAAGGCTTTCTTATCGACAGCTTCCTCTCTACTGGGCTTCTTCTGTACCTTATGTCATTTTATTCTCCTCACAACTCTAGGAGTAGTGGGTTTCTTTTAATCTACATTATACAAATGAGGAGATGGAGACTTCGAGAAATCCAAAAACTTACCCAAGGTACATAACGAGAAGTGGTAGTGTTGTGATTCAAACTTCAGCCATCTGACCCCTTGACACCGCAGAGTCACAAACTGTCCTGCGTTCCCTAGTCCTGCGATGGAAACATGTATGGGGAGGCTCCCGTATATTCTACCTTTTCTAACCCTCGTAGCTTTCTGCTCTTCCGTCTTTTGATAAGCCAGGATTGTAGAGCCACATGTTTCACAAGAGATCGCCTTGAAAATTGAAGTATCTGTTTTCAAATGGCACTGAAATTCTAGAGGCTAATATGTTTTCTAAGAGTGAAAAGTTCTTGGCCAAGTACCCAGGCACAAGAGTCTCCAGCTATGTGCCTCCTTGGAAATGGGCCAGGGATGTCCACAGCTCCGCAGCGAGGAATGTAGCCCTTGGAGAGATAGTTAGGGAGGGTGCTCAGCAACAGGAGGAAATGGCTACATTTCAGTAACCTGCAGGACTTGGAATTCACAGGGAATGATTTCCTCCCTTGTGGGAGCTAAGGCATGCCAGTAAATCTGAGTACCTGTCAGAGAAGCAGCCACCACAAGGCTTGCTGATTACATTTGCAGTGAAAACCAAAAATCCCCCTGCTTGTGATCTAACTTTGAAAATTCTATCTTGCAGGGATCTTTGTTAATTCCCCCTCTACAAAACAGACTGAATCCTCACTGAAGATCCATGTAGCCCCACAGAGATAACTGCCTATGCAGATACAAAGCAGTGACTTTTCCCCCAAATGTGGGCAGAGTGGGACTTTGGTGTGTTAATCAATTTCTACCTACTCCAATCTGCCTGGAAGGTTGGGTAATTCCTGACAATGCCACCCTTTACCTCAGAGTCACAGAAGACTATTCACGTGACTTTTGAGGTTTTAAGCCTGGTGTCTGATTGGTTTCCCCAGTGGGGCCATGGTTTGGTTAAGAGCACGGCATTCTTAAGTCAACTGAAAGGCTGACTATTTAGCAACCCAGAAGATGTCCGTGTAGACTGTTGAAAGTTCATCATGAAATAGTGCTGGTTCCTCTGGAGGCTCGTTCAGTTGGGAAGTCACGCCAGCCCTTTCTTATTCCTTTGCCAGACCTGGAATTTTAGAAGCCTCTGATGTGTGGAGTAGGGGAAAAAGCACTTGGTAAAAGTCTAAAAAACACATGTCTAATGCACACCCACACAGCCACCTCTGAAGAGGCCCCCCTGCAAAAAAGTCAGACTACAAATGATGATTTAATGTGGCTCCTTTAGTCTGAGAACCCATCATCTTCTCTTCCACAATGGAAATCTCCATCAAATAAGAACAGATATGTAATTGAGTATCTGGCCACATTTCAGCTTCAGAGTGAAACCTTCTGTAAGTTATTTCCATGCTTCCTGTTAACGTTTAATAGGAAAGGTAAGCAGGTAAGCAGGCTGCACATTTAGTCTTAGATGGGGCTTTCTTTGCAGCTTTGGAACCACAATGGGCTTTTTTTTTTTTTTTTTTAATCGCCCCATACCTTCCCTCTCACCGGATCCCTTGCAGAACACCTTCCTCTCCATCTTTCTTTTCTCCATTCTCACCTTTATTTCTTTCCTTCCTTCCTTCCCCTTCTCTTTCCATCCCATCTCCTCCCCTCTTTCACAAACTGATGACTAACACAAACACATAAATACACTCAAAGCCCTAGAATATTCATTGTGTCAAGGAACACAGTGGCTTCCAACCAGTCTGACCTCAAGTTTCCTTTACCTCTTTCTGACTGTGTACCTTCAGAGCAGGGCAGGACCCAGCCCATTTACAATATGTTCTTTTATACCGTTCTTCTAAAATTATTTAAATAGCAGTGGAATTAGAAACAATTAAAACTGTTATGGATCATTATCTGCATATAGTTTTTTTAAATTGAAGTATGGTTGACAATACAGTATTATATTGTACATACAGCATAGTGATTAGACAACTTTATATCTTAATACAATGCTCACCACAAGTGTAGCTACTGTCTGTCACTATACAATGCTATTACACTACCATCGTCTATATTCTCTGTGCTGTACCCTTTATCCCCGTGATTTATTCATTCTGTAACTGGAAGCCTATATCTACTATTCCTCTTCACCCCTTTTGCCCATCCTTTCACCCCCTTCCCCTCTGGCAACGATTAGTTTCTTCAATGTATTTATGAGTCTATTTCTGCCTTGTGTTTTGTCTTTTAGATTCCACATATAAGTGAAATCATATGGTACTTATCTTTTCTCAATTTGATGATTTCACTTAGCATAAAATCCTCTAGGTCCATCCATGTTGTTGCAAATGGCAAAAATCTCATCCATTTTTATGACTGAGTAATAGCCTATTGTGGGGGGTGTGTGTGTGTGTGTGTGTGTGTGTGTGTGTGTGTGTATATGAGGTGTGTGTATATATATATATCCAAGTGTTGATGGACACTTGGATTGCTTCTTTATCCTGGGTATTGTAAATAATGCTGCAATAAATATAGAGGTGCATATATCTTTTTTCAAATTAGTACTTTCATCATCCTTGGGTAAATACTTGGTAGTAGAATTATGGGACATAATATATTTCTCATTTTAATTTTTTGAGGAACCTACATACTGTTTTTCCACAGTGGCTGCACCAATTTATATTCCTATCAACAGTGTATGAGTGTCGGAGTCCAGCTCCAGCAGGTCCAGAGTTCCCTGAAGGATGGACGGTGGTGGCATGAGAGACTGATGAGAGAGCCACAAGTTTCTTTCTGATCACCAGGCAGGCATTTCTGCTTTGTTGGCTTTGGTGTCTTTTTTTTATTGATCAAGCAATAACATGACATCAGAAAATAGGAATTGTTTACAGTGACTAATTCTTAGTGATAAGATGCTTTAATCATTGAAAGTGCACAGAAACAAGTTTTACAGAGTGTTCTTTAGAACCATCCCATTTGTTCTTGGCGCCAGTCTCCCAGGCTAAAAAAGTAACAAACCTGACTTGTTTTGTACGGGTTGGTTATTGGCCAATATTTATGACTTTGTTTTTTAATTAACAAGTTACAACCAAATCATGTAACATTCTTACAGTGAAGTTAAGTAAATTTTATAACCAAGAATATAATAGGATGTTTTGAGTAGAAAAAAGGATTAACATACATATTATTAAAGTTAGTAAAGCTAAGATTAAAATATAGGTTAACTTGTATATAGATAGGCTAAGAGTTATTGTGATTGGCTAATAACTACAAGAGAAAAGAGAGAAAAAATGTTTATTAACAAGTTGCTTGAGAAGGCTTTTTTTTGATATAAGCACAATGGGGGCCCTATATGTGTTGGCCTTGGACATGGGTTTCCCACATTCTTATCCATTCTCATAACTGAAGTCAGTATGAGGGAGGATATTTGTAGAATGTAGACCTTGGGAGGGGATCATGTTCTGACCTTGTCTTCTACTTCTAATCTCCAACTTAGGCTCCAATTTTTTTCAGACCAGACTCAAATGGACTATATTCTTGACCTTGTATTTAATTCTTATCTCCAAATTAGGCTCCTTTTCTCTGGGCCAGACTCAAATGCAATTTTTGTGTTTTTAACCCCAAGTCTATGTTTTGGGTCTGCAAGGCTCATTAGAAGAGCCTTTTGTCAAATATTTATAATGTTTTGATCCAAAATCTCTTATGCAGGGACAGGGAAATGTTTTTTCTTATGGGGTAGCTGTGTGGGGAATATCGGTCTGATTTGGAACACTGTGAGGCCTAATTAATGGCAACAGGCTTAATTTCACATGTACAGTAGTAGCAGAAGGAGATACCAGTTTTGCCTCTCATGGCAGGAGCTGTGCAAATGTCTGCCATTTTCTCACTGTGACTGTGTCATCCAGCAAGGCCGGTGTGGCTCCCAGGATATGAGTATTCCTTTTTCTCTGCACCCAGAGCAACACTTGATATTTCTTTTTGATTCTAGCTATTCTAACAGGTGATAATCTCATTATGGTTTTAGCCTGTATTTCCCTGATTAGTGATACTGGGCATCTTGTCATGTGTCTGTTGCTATCTGTGTCATCTTTGAAAAATGTCTGTTGAGGTCCTCTGCCTGTTTTTAAATCAGATTACTATTATTTTTGGTATTGAATTCTAGAAGTTCTAGAAGTTAATATTTTGGATATTAACCCCTTATTGGATATATCATTTGTGAATGTCTTCATTCACTGGGTTGCTTTTTCATTTTGTTGATGGTTTCCTTCACCATGCAAAAGCATTTTGATGTAGTTCCAGTAGCTTATTTTTACTTTTGTTTCCCTTGCCTGAGGAGACCTATCTAGCAAAATGTTTCTAGACTTAGCTAGAAAAGAAGACCAATATCAAATAAATTATTGCCCATGTTTTTTTCTAGGCGTTTTATGGTTTCAGGTGACACATTTAGCTCTTTAATGCATTTTGAGTTTATTTTTGTATATGGTGTGAGGAAGTAGTCTTATTTCATCCTTTTACGTGCAGATATCCATGTTTTCCTGACACCACTTTATTGAAGAGACTTTGTCTTTTCTCCATGATATATTATTACTTCCTTTGATGTAGACTACTTGACCATGTAACATAGGTTTAGTTTTGAGCTCTCTGTTCTATCAGTTTCATTGATCTACATATCTGTTTTTGTGCAGTACCATACTGTTCTGATTACTACAGATATGCAGTGTATCTTGAAATCTGGGATTATGATACCTCCAGATTGCTTGGTTATTTGGGGTCTTTTGTGATTCCATACTAATTTTAGTATCATTTTATTCTAGTTTTGTGGAAATGCTGTTGGTATGTTCATAGGGATTGCACTGAATCTGTAGGTTGCTTTGGGTGGTATGGACCTCTTAATATTAATTTGTCCTATCCATGAGCATGGAATATCTTTCCATTTGTTTGTGTCATCTTCAGTTTCTTTCATAGGTGTTTTATAGCTTTCAGAGTACAGCTCTTTCACTTCCTTGGTTAAATTTATTCCTAGGTATTTTATCTTTTTTTGCTGTGATTGTAAATGGGGTTTATTCTTAATTTCTCTTTTTGCTACTTTACTATTAGTGTTTAGAAACACAACCAGTTTCTGGGCATTGGTTTCATATCCTATAACTTAGCTGAATTCTTTATTACTTGTAATAATTTTTTGTAGACTTCATACAGTTTTAAGAGTTGAAGTGACAGAATTCATATCTTCATAGATAGGAAAATTCAGTACAGGATAGTTAATGACTGAAAATCAGACACAAAGCTGTAACTATCAAGAAATCAATGAAATACTGTTGAATTTCTATTTTAGGCCATTATAATAAGCAAGATGGGGCATACACATGTCATGCATTCTTGATCTCAAGTAGCTTATGATCATGTTTGGGATAACAGGGAACTTATTCATGAAAAAATAGCTAGAAGTAGTCTAGCTAAGATTTATTGAGCACTTATTGTCAGCTACCGTAGTGAGCTCTTTATGTGCATTCTGTCCTGAAAGCCTTGAAACAACTCTAGAGTGTATGCCACACACCATCAAGATCAGCATTTTATGGATGAGGAAACTGAAGTTTAGGGAATAAGCATCTTG
The DNA here is from genome assembly GCF_006229205.1 of Suricata suricatta. Taxonomy (NCBI): domain Eukaryota; kingdom Metazoa; phylum Chordata; class Mammalia; order Carnivora; family Herpestidae; genus Suricata; species Suricata suricatta. The sequence goes on along the minus strand of NC_043703.1, from coordinate 27,102,991 downwards.
CTCAGATTCTCCCAGCTAGCATATGGTAAAGCTGGGACTTGACCTAGCATAATCCGTAAATGTTGTATACAAGTGAAGAGAAGAATATTTTTGACACTCAGAGCTGGAAAATCACTGTGTACTGGGGAGGTTACAAAGAGACAACATTTCAGGACTGGTGGAAACCTTTGAAAGTGGAATCTTTTCCATTAATGTCACACTTGGGGAAATTGGGACACAAAGACAGGGGTAATCTGCTGAAAGCAGTGGCCCGTGAATGACATTTGTATGATGGATGAGTAGGGTTTTGCCCACCTTGATGGGGAGGACCAGATGGCATTCTAGGTGGGGTGGAGGGAATAGGAATTATGGTCTCCTGAATCATATTCCAATTGTTTTGGTATTATTTTCTTTTCACTCAGAACCTTTTGTCAATATTTGGTATGTCCAAATACGGTTCCAGGGAGAGGAGTTTGGGAAAGGAAGAAGAAGGGAACCTTTTGTACATGTTATCACTTCCGGCAGTTGGAGGGTTTTCACCCCTGTGGGACTCTCAGTCAAAGTTGCCATTGCTCCTGTCGGTCTGATGAAGACCCATGATGTCAAAAGGTGTAGCCAAGGACAGACGAGCAAGAATGAAATGAGGCTACAGCAGAAACAAATGCAGTAGAAAGCATGTCAGCATACAATGTAAAGCTTTGAAGCTGAAATAGTCAAGCTTGCAAAGAAGCCTGTTGGAGTCTCCTTCCTCTGTGTTATCCTCGAACGGAGCCCAGTTTTATATAGAATGTTTGCTGCAAAACTAGACACAAATAGTTCCGAGGATTAACTTTGAATTTCCTGGATTTGGTGGGCATAAATCAGGGCCTTCATGCTATTTTAACACTTTTTGAAAACAAGGTCCTTATGAATAAATGGCAAAACTGGGTCAAGAAATGCTTTATTCATTAATAAGTAAAATCTAGAACTTGGAGTAATGCTCCCTAATTATGAAATGGGCAGCGCTCTGAACTGTTTTCTGATTGGCTGACATCAGTTTGAATGCAAAGCTTTATTTCACTGCAGAGTCCTGGCATACTTCACACATTAAAATTCTAAGCTGTCTAAGTAGGTGTGAAACTAATTTTGTGTTTATTTTTTAAAACCCACCTATGATCATTTAGGACCATCCACTTCACTTTGGGAGGGCAGCACCCGGTTGTAGGTGGGCCCTGGGAGACAATAAAGGAGAGGATAATTTCTTAAATGGCTTAAACCAGAATATTTATAGTTTCCTGGAATAGTTGTAACTACTTATCCATTTTTCCAGCCACAACTTTTCTTAATAAGAAGGGCTTTGAAAAACCTGCTAAATCTGGGCATAAAAGGAAACAGAAGTTTTCCTAGAGCAGTGGAATTTTTTAAAGTCACATAGTAACCTTATTGATGAAATCAGGAAGAGAGCACTTTCAGATCAGACTTGAGGGAGCTTATTTACAAAACACGGGATTTTCTCAGCACACCAGGCACATTCTGCAAGGTTTCCTACAGTATGAAGACATGTACTGTCACTGGGTTTTAATCAAGTCAGGCTGTCTTGCAGATGAGCCTTCAATGGGGAGTGCTTAGATGGCATTACCAGCCACTGATTCATTCAGAGTCATTAGGAAGACTCTTTGCAGAGGTCATTTGGCACTTAAAACAAAAACAAACAAAAAAACTCAGATTTCTTAGCAGTTAAAAAAGTGTATTTTCTGCTTAGATAGAATATATCTTAGTCTATCTATAAAAGCACTTTCTTGTTTATGAATAGCCTAATAAAATTTTGTTTAAAAATTTACTGCCTTTATCAGCTACGGACAATCTGATGAAATGTACATTTGGACAAGACAAATTCACACTGATCATCATTAAAAATGGTTGTTTTGGTTCACCCCTGGATATTTTAACTGCTTTATTGATAAGGAAGGGCAGCTCACTTGAAATATGCTTCTTGGAAGATCTATGATGAAGAGGTCCCCCCCAACTCTTTTTTATTGATCCTCCTCCCCCTCTTCTAAAGAAACTAAGTACTGAGTAAAATAATTCAGACTAGTGTGAAATGTTGGTGGAATAAAGCCTCCATCTCAGACTGGTGGCTTTCTGCTCTGGAAGTCACCATCCCTGGTTTGTTGGATCTCCTGAACAGAATGCTGACAAGGGGGAGGTGCACTGGGCCCTGTGCCTTCCCACCATGGTTTCTTCAAAGTGATCAGCCTAACCAGGTTCGGCAGCTTTGTTTCACTATTCCATTTATTTCATATTTCATTTATTTTATCCATAAGCCCCAGCAGTGAAATTGGGAGGCCATGATCATGATATAGGTTCTGTGGAACATGCCCCTCCATTCTAGACAGAGCAGAGGCATTGAAGGCATGTGTCATAGCTAAATAATGAGATCAGTCTTACAGTGGGGACATGGTATTGGATGCAAATAAATCCCATTTACCTTTCAATAAATATTATAGGGCACCTATTTAGGCAAATCACAGAGCATTAAAGAAAATCCAGAATTATATAAGATGAAAGGCCTTCCTTTAAAAGCAGGAGATAAGATGGTACATGAACATCAATAACTGAAATAAATGGCTAGAAAACAGCATGTTTTAGCATAAGCCAAGAAGCTACAAGGCTTAGGAAGACTCACTTCTGGCTGAGGAAATCTTCATAGAATATAGTGGTAATTATGTTTTTCCTTCATTTAACACCTATTATCTAACAGACATTGTAGAATCATTTTACATGTGTTATTTCATTTAATCTCATAGTAAGGAGAGGAAGAAGACTTTTTTTTATTATCTTATTTTTAGTTTTTTAGGCTAGTCATGTAAAGCAGTGGGAATGGAGGAGCAAAGAAATCTGTAACTAGCTGTGATCAATTAATTGTAAACACCAGTGTAAACACCAATTATAAACACTTGGACCGGCGGGAAGCAGGCATTATCAGCTTCATGTTGACAAATGAGCTTGCTGATGCTTAGCCAGTTTAAGAGATCCATGCAAAGTATATGTGTGACAGGGCTGGGATTTGAATATTTGAGCACCCATAGATTTGTCTCCAAAGCCTATGTTCTTCATCACAAAATAACCCTGTTTTACATCCCAAATATTGACCAATCCCTCTAGTCAAGATAGCTGTCTATTTTCTCGTCTCTCCTTATAAAATTCTCTTCCAAAAAAGCAGCCTGTAAGAGCACTCACATAAACGTCCAGACCCCTCAGAGCCCAGGAGAGAAGAGAGGAAAGAAGGGGACTTCTGGCTGAGACATGAGAGGTGAAAAGCAGGAGGAGTTTTGGATGAAGTGGCCTAAGAGAGAGAGAGGGAGAGAGAGAGAGAGTCTGATAAAGACATAAGGATACTTAATCACAAAGGAACCAAGTGGGAATCTAGACAAATGTACATGTAACAAAAAGCATATTAAAAGGTGGCTCCATTCAATATAGAAGCCTGATCTCCCAATTACCCTCACAGACCTTTAGGACATACATCCTGCTTCTCAACCAAAGAGACATGAATGATAGTTTAATATCTTTTGGCTAGAAAACTGGTTAATTTAGTCTCTTTCTCTGGTGCTCATAAGTGGGCATTAAGGCACCAGTATTGTATTTACCCATTCTAATATCTACTTCTATATATTTTGGTGAGTTAAATTCTACCTTGTGTTGCCAGTTAAGGTCACAGAAGTGATGCGAATGTCTAAGGAAGGCAATGCTATGTATTTTAAGAATTAGGAGAAAAGGGACTCCCTAAAAAGTGGCCACTTAAAGCAGTTTCCTGAAAGGATGTCAGATTCTCATCAGATCCTGATCTCTAAATGAACCGTAGCAGCACATACCACCCTCAGAGGACTGACCTTTGGCTTCGTATTTGTTGAGATAAGAAAATGTGAAGGGCAATGCATTTGAAGTCAAATGATCTGCATGTGAACCTCAACCTTGCAATATAGCAGCCACCTACGTACACCTGAACATCTTTTATACGTAAATAACAATAACACTTTACCGAAGTTTCAAAGAGTTATTGCAAAGAATAAGGGAAATAATAGATGTGAAAACACTTTGCAAATTGCAAAGGCTGCTCTAGAGGATCCTACTGCAGTTCTGCATTCCCAGGTACACACTCATCTACTTTTCTGGATCCTAACTAGTGAAGAAGGAACAGGGAAACCGACGGGGCAGGGATCAACCATATTCATGGAGGTCCAGTTCCTCAAGCTGTGGGGGTCCCAAGTAAAGTTGAATCAAAGAATTTGGCAAGAACCTAAGGCTAAACGAAGAAGCCTTCTAATACGGGTCCCCAAAATGAGACCTTGCAATCCTTCTATAAGGAGCATTGGATCTGCAAATCAGACCCTGGCCTGTGGCATGGAAGGTCTTGTCCTCTCCCTCCAACCCCAGGGAAGGCAGACCCAGGGCCCGGGCTTGAATATTCTTTACAAGGGAGGAGGAAAAGTAGAGGCCGTGCTTACCCATTTTATGCTCCATTGGCTGGAAGTCATGAGAGATAGGGTGGCATCTCCTCCTGCTTTTGAGACAAAATAGTGCCTCAAACTGGAGAAAGGAAGGCCACCTGATGGGAATGGCTGGTTCTCATGGGTCGTGAGTTCAAGTCCCATGTCAGGCTCTGCTGTTGGTGCAGACTCCACTTTGGATCCTCTGTCTCCCTCTCTCTCTCAAAACTAAATATTTAAAAAAATAATTATTTTGGAGATAGGTTTTAATCTGAGTATTTTCTTCAAACTGAGTGGTGCACAGTAACTACCTCAGGAATGGCCGAGAGCATCTAGTGTGGTCAATTCCAGTGTGGTCTATTCTAGGGTAGTTGGAGTGGCCTCTTCTGGAGATTGCTTCTGGATTTTCATCATTTTGGGGATATTGTATTCCTTTGGGAATCTAGTAAACTGTAGAGTATGCTCTCAGAGAAAAATTGAGTAGAATGCATTTAAGGTGGGGCACCTGGGTGGCTTGGCTGGTGAAGCGTCTGACTTCGGCTCAGGTGGTGATCTTGTAGCTGGTGAGCCCACCTTGGGCTCTCTGCTGTCCGCATGGAGCCTACTTCAGTTCCTGTCTCCCTCTCTCTGCCTCTCCCCAGCTTGTGCTTTCTGTCTCAAAAATCAATAAAAATGTCAAAAAAGAAAATTTTTAAAAATGCATTTGAGGCTAATATTTTAATATAGATCCAGAAAGTTCAGACACCATCCATAGGCTCTCACTGGAAGCCAGCTTTTGAATTCCGAGGCTATACAAGAGTTACTTGATAAGAAGTTTCCCTCTGTTGAAGCAAGACCAATGCTTAGTATTAAAAATACTGCTTATCAGAAAGTGAAGGTGAAATAAAAGGTTTTTGTTTAGGTTTATAGATTTATTTTGAGAGAGAGAGGGAGAGAGAAAACACATGTGCACTAGAGTGCTTCTGGGAGCGTCGGGGAGGGACAGAGATGGAGGGAGAGAGAATCCCTAGCAGGCTCCATGCTGTCAGTGCAGAGCCTGATACAGGGCTCAATCCCACCACTGTAAGAACATGACCTGAGCCAAGATCAAGAGTCAGATGCTTAACCAACTGAGCCATTCAGGTGCCCCTAAGAGGTTGTTTTAAAACTAAATCGATCCCTCTTGTATCGATTGGTTTCTGTTTTCTTTAATTATGTAGGGGTTTGTTTTACATATCCTAGCAAACTTTGGCTTACCCCAAAGAACACTGGGTTTATTCATTTTAAAGTTATTTATTATCTTATTTGAATTGTGAAATATAATACCTTAGGAAATAAATAGCTGTGTACGTTAGTTAATTGAATATTGCAATAAAAATTAATTTGGAGGGGCATCAGTGTGGCTTAATCAGTTAAGTGTCTGACTTTGGCTCAGGTCACAATCTCATGGGTCATGAGTTCAAGTCCCACGTCAGGCTCTGCTGTTAGTGCAGAGCCTGCTTTGGATCCTCTGTCTCCCTCTCTCTCTCTCAAAACTAAATATTAAAAAAAATAATTATTTTGGAGATAGGTTTTAATCTGAATCTTTATTTTCTTCATACCGAGTGGTACACAGTAACTACCTTGATGGAACTTTGAAAGATAATGGTCCTGCTCTCCCCTTAGGCCCTGCTCTGTTCTTTTCTCCTCCACCCTGGGGTTGTCCGCCTCCGGAATGCAGCCTCCAGCAACGACAACAGGTGTGGCCCTTAGAATGGTAAGTTAAAGTCCATCTTTCCTACCCCAGCCAACTCTCTGTCAATGTTCCCCCTAAATGTGCTGCTGTGCCCTCGTCTCCAGCCCAGCATATCCGTGTCCTTGCCCCCTTCCACTGCCATGTTAGAACCCTTTCATCTGAACTTTGGGGCCCCCAAGGCCACTCTCCAGCCATGAGAAAAGTTTCCTTTATGCCTGAGCTCCTCCATCATTTAAGATCTTGCAATTCCAAGAGAGATCTTGATTCTCACATTGAATAATCCAAACATCCATGTCTAAAACTATATATATATAGGAGCATTTTATATATATATATATATATATATGTATATATATGTATATATATGTATATATACATATATATACATATATATACATATATATGTATATATATGTATATATATGTATATATATATATATATACACATATATATATATATATATGTGTATATATATATATATATATATAAAATGCTCCTGGGTGGCTCAGTCAGTTAAATGTCTGACTCTTGAATTCGGCTCAAGTCATGATCCCATAGTTCATGAGATGGAGCCCCACATGGGGTTCTGCACTGACAGCTCAGAGCCTGCTTGGGAATCCCTCTCTCACTCTCTCTCTGCCCCTCCCAAGCTTGTGCAAGCGCACTCTCTCTCTCTCTCAAATAAAAACTTAAAAACAAAAATGGAAAACGGATGCTTGGGTAGCTCAGTTGGTTAAGTGTTCAACTTTGGCTCAGGTCATGATCTCACTGCTGGTGAGTTGGAGCCCATATTGGGCTCTGTGCTGACAGCTCAGAACCTGGAGCCTGCTTCAGATTCTGTGTCTCGCTCTCTCTCTGCCTTTCCTCCGCTTGCACTCTGTTTCTGTCTCTCTCAAAAATAAACATTAAAAAAAAAAAGAAAACAAAAAAAGCTTTTCAACACAAAATTTAAGGCTCTACTTCTATAGGAACAGCTTCCTTGCTCTTTAAAATAGGAACTTATTTAGTAATTTTAGGGAATAAGGTCTTAGAAGGAAACAAAATTTGGAAGAACAGTCTCAGCCAAATGCATTTCTTATGAAAGGCATTTCTGTGCCCATCATTTTCTAAGCCAATACGGTACAGTAAGGTTTATAGGTGAATTCTGGGATGTAAATTAAATGTTAAAATATTAATAACATTTCTCTGATGCTTTTTTTTTTGAGAACTACTGTCTTAAATTGAAGACCAGTTTCATGTTTTATTATTTTTCATGTAAAATTCTTGAAGTCAAAATAGGCCACTCTGGAGTCTGGGTTACTGGCTGGACTCATTTAGACATGCATCTATCATACTTTTAATAACGTTGGATAATCTATTTAAGCTACGTAGGCACCAAAGTCATGAACTGTGTGGAATTTCCAAGGTAATGATAATCATGTTCAATGTTAAAAAAATTTTTTTAATGTTTTTATTTTTGAGAGAGAGAGTGAGTGAGAGAGAGAGAGCAAGTGTGCACAAGCCCAGGAGGGGCAGAGAGAGAGAGGAAAACACAGAATCTGAAGCAGGCTTCAGGATCTGAGCTGTCAGCACAGGGCCTGATGCAGGGCTCGAACTTGGGAATGGCAAGATCATAACCTGATCAGAAGTTGGGAGGCCAATCAACTGAGCCACCCAGGTGCCCCTAACATTTTAAATAAATTCAAAATTAACTTTACAAACCGTTGTCTGCTGTGGAGTCAAAACTAATGACAAATCTTAAAATAATCTTTGGCAACCATCTAAAACAGATTTATGTTATTTACAACTACAAAATGTTTAGTGAATATGATCTTTATATCCTGGCATTATTTTATTTGTATTTTATATATTTTCCACTGAGGTATTTTAGCTTAGTTTTGTTTTTTTTTTAAATGTTTATTTTGAGAGGGAGAGAGTATGTATGGGAGGGACAGAGAGAGAGAATCCCAAGCAGGCTTTATAGTCAGCACAGAGCCCAAGTTGGGGCTCAATTTCAGGACTTTGAGATTATGACTTGAGCTGAAATCAAGTTGGATGCTTACCTGACTAAGCACCCAGCTGCCCCACCCATATTTTAGGTTTTAATATCAATGAAGAGATTTTCTTGAAGCTGAAAAATGAGAAGCTTTTTTCCCATCTCTCTAGCTTAGGATATATAAAAATCTTTCTTAAGAGATCAGAAGACATTCTTCTTTTAGAAAATAGTGACATAGTCTTGATGGAGTAAAGAGTTGATATTCGTGAAAATTACTACGGACTGTTTCCTGCACTGGCTTAAGTGTATTTAGAAGAGCAAATTTTCTCTTCTGTTTACATTAGCAGTTTTTCGTTCTCATTTTCTCTTACTTTTTCTGGCTATGCTTATGGGACAACAGCACATCTAGTTGAAAGATGAAAATTTGGAATAGCCTATGTTTTTTTACATCTTTGTATCACTCATATTTGTTTATTTCTGATATGTATCTTCTAAATATTAGGTTATAATAAAATGCTATTAATTGCTTTGTTTTATGTTTCATTTTACAAAGATTTTTAAATTTAACTCTGGAGTGGATATTATTTTCAATTCTATAGGTAAGGAAACCATATTTATGTCTTTTGCCCTTTTAAAATGTTGGCTTGTCAATATTTTCTTCATGAGGTCCTTTATGTATTTTATATATGTACATGTATACAAATATAAAAATTAAGATATGTATATATCTTTATATTAAATAATAAGGTCTGTATACATTTATATATATACATGCATAGTAAGAAGAAATTATAAACAACTTTATTATAATAATTTAACAACTTCTATGAAATGGGAAAATTCCTTAAAAATCAAATTACCAAGGGGTACCGGGATGGCTCAGTCAGGTAAATATCTGACTTTGGCTCAGGTCATGATCTGCTGGTTCATGAATTTGAGTCCTGCTTCGGGTGAGCACGAGCTCCACTTTGTGTGAGCCCTGCTCCTTTCCTTCTCTCTCTGCCCCTCGTGGGAATCTCTCTCTCTCAAAAAAAAAAAAATCAGCTTACCAACACTAACATAACAAGAGATAGACAAATCAAAATAGTCCTTTCTAGGGGCGCCTCGGTGGCTCAGTCGGTTAAGCCTCCCACTTCGGCTCAGGTCAGATCTCACGTTCCTGGGTTCGAGCCCTCGTCAGGCTCTGTGCTGACAGCTAGCTCAGAGCCTGGAGCCTGCTTCTGGTTCTGTGTGTCTCCTTCTCTCTCTACCCCTCCCTTTCTCATGCTCTGTCTCTCTCTGTATCAAAAATAAATAAAACATTAAAAAAAAAGAATAGTCCTTTCTATTAATGTAATCAAGCCCCTAATTTAAAACTTCTCCAGAAGAATATAGGCCCAGAATGGCATCATCAGGGAAATAGTGATAAATTGGGCATCATTAAAACTAATAACTTCTATCAGCTAAAATATAAATAAATTGTATATATGCACAATATTATATATATATATTGTGTGTCTATGTATAAATCTAGTATCTAGTATCTTATTGCCTCTTACCCCCCTCTCCATCTTTCTTTCAGGCACTTGTTAACTAAGATATTTTCATTGTTAGGATTTTTCGTGACACTGTAATCTAAACCTATATCCTCTATGCTTTATTTAAACATTGGTTCTAAGATGGAAAAGTAATAGAGTATTCATGATGTTGTATGTATGCATTTTTATCTGAAGAACCAAATAGTATGATTTGATGCACAGAGAAAGAAAGAACTCTGTATCACTAAAAAAATATATCAAACTCGGATGGATTCTTTTTCTTCTGTTTGTATTTCTATTACTAGTTGCTCAAAATTATTTCTCAATTTTGTTTTCTGTTTGAATTATAACTTTTTTTTTTATCAAGCTTCCCTCTCCCTGGAAGTTTTCGGTCATCTCTATTCTTATTGACATAAGAAACATGCTTATATCATGTCACTAAGAAGTTTAAACTTCTTAATCATGCCATTTGTCTTGAAGTTCTTCCAGGAATTCTGCTATACTTGCAGTTCTGATTTCCAGTTCTAATTTGGTCTAACTCATTTCTGGACTTTATATAGAAATCCTATGATATGTTTTCATTATACTCTTTATCTTGAAAAAAATATATATATATACACATACACACACACACACACATATATATATATGTACGTATGTATGTATTTTTTTTCCAAGATAGATGTCAGCTTGGGAACATTTTGCACTTTTTTTGGAGAACATCTTCAGTAGACTTTTTTTTCCAGAAAGATACATAAAAAAAGTTAGGTTTCCTGGGCTTTTGTGTATTAGGGGATATATTTATTTAGTCTCTAGTTTATTGTTGCCTTGAAGTGAGTAGTAGAATCAATCTCCCACATGAAATTGGTTTCAATGTTGGGAGTGATGATGTCCTACATTCACCAATATGGTGGGAAGCATTTATCACATAATGAGGCTTCTGAGGAAAAAGCGGGCAGATGCGCAAGTCAGGCAGGAAGGGCTTGAGTGAAAGTTACAGAGTAAGGCCAGGATGAAAGTGTGGACATCTTGCCAGTGCCAAGCCAAGTAGTGCTTGGTCCTTTTTATAAGTTTGCCTGTATATGGGGCAGGGGGGCGGAGTGGGGAGGAAATAGGGTGGAGATTGAAACTGTCCGAGGTAAAATACCAAGAATAGAGTCAGATTCTTGTCGTATCCTCATACTAAAATAAGAATTTACCTGAATGTACAACTTCATGTGGAAAATCATTTCCCTACAAAACCTTAAGTGTATTACTACGTGTTCTAAGCATCTTCTATTGATTAAAGTCTGACGACAGTTTCTTTATAGATGAAACACTTATATTTTTTCCTAGAAACTTACTAGATCCATTCAGGATTCTTAGAATTCTGAAACTTCACTATAAAGTGATAAGGTATAGGTATTTCTTCCATTCATTTGGTTTGACACTTGGTGTGATTCCTTTCAATTTGGCACTTACACTATATTTTTGTTCAGAGGAAAAATAAATTTCTCTCCATTTTTTTCTTGGATTATATTCTCTTGTTCGTTTTCTCTCTTCTCTCTGGAGATCTTCTGGGGCCAGATTTCATGCCCCCTGGATTTGTGTGCTATTTCTCTGAACTTGTATATTTATATCTCTGCTCTTTGTTGTATCATTTTACCTCCATTCTTTAGCCTTTCTAGTATGAAAAATTTGTCAGTCATATGTTGAAATTGCAAGAATTCTTTTAAGTTATCTGGTTCTTCCCTTTTCACAGTGACCTGTTCTTGTTTTATGGATGAACTTCCTTATGAATCTCTTTGAGGGTACTGTGTCAGTTATAAGTGTGTTTGGCCATAAGCAGAAGAAAAATCCAACTATAGTACTGAATAAACAAAAGAATTTATTTGTCCCTTGGAGCAAGAATCTGGGGATAGGCAGACTGAAGTTGATCTAGTGAAGATAATCTCTCCATTTTAGAGCTCTGCATGTTTAACATGTGGACCTCTTCTGTCATGCTTGCCTCTTCTTGGTCATAAGAGAAGTACTATGCTTTTAGATATCTTTTCATGTACTGAAGAGGAAGAAATGATAGGGGCAAAGGACTGAACTGAATCTATAACTTTTCTTTATCTAAAAATAACTATTTAGAAAAACTCCCCATAAGGCTAAATGGGTGGGGGAAAAACAAACAGAAGGCTTTTCAGAAAGTTCTACTCCATGACTTATATTTATATTTCACTGTCCAGAATTGGGCCACATGGCTACCAGAGATCAATAATTGGAAGGTTTTTAAAAGAAGGAACTGCAGAGGTGCTGGGGTGACTCAGTCACTTAAGCATCTGACTCTTGATTTCGGCTCAGGTCATGATCTCACAGTTCATGGGATTGAGCCCCAAATCAGGGCCCACTTGGGCTTCTCTGTCTCTCTGTGTCCCTCCTTTGCTCATGTTCTCTCTCTCTCTCTCAAAATAAATAAATAAACTTGAAAAAAATATAAAATAAAAAATACAAGAAGGAATTGCAAATGGGACTTTGTTAACTAACCAACAGTGTCTACCAATGATACGAATTGGAATTTTAATAAACGTTCTATTCTTTGAATTGTCTCTTTTATTCTATTGCTGTTTCTCAAATAATTAGTCATACTTAGTGCTACTTGTAGTTAAAGGACTAGATTGAAAACGTTTTGTCTCTTCGCAAATTATTTTTCTGATTTCATGTATTTATCATTTATGCTAAAGGTAAGATTTTTTCAAGTTTTGTCATGCTTATTCCAGCATTTGTCAGTTTGCAAACTCTACTACTTTATTACCTTAGATGGTGGGGCTCTAACAGTCACGATTCTGAGTCCTATATGAGGAACACTTCTGCCTATCTGATTACCAAAGCTGGCTCTCTCTTTAATTAGGTGGAAACTGGTCAGCTCTCCACCACGTACCCTCTACACTCTTCCCCGGGGGTGTGTGAGCTCGGTTCCTGCTTGAGTCTGGATCTTTGCCAAAAAAAATTGAAATGAACCAGAACAGCTCATTTTCCAAAGTTTGCAAAAAGTTTAACTTACATTTGTTTTCATTATTTTTCTTTTTTCATGGGCTTCTGGAAAGAAATTGCTTTAGGTTTTGGGTTTTGAGGGGAAGGGAGGAAAAAGAAATAAAAAAAAAAAAAGATTATGGAATTGGGCCAAAAGACTAAAAAATGGTAAAGGTATTCTTACTGAAAGTTTTGCCTCCTTGAATTAGTATAGTTTTACAAGGATGGGTATTAATTTTGTTTTCATTATCCTTAAGCTTTACTGGTTCATAAAATCTGCAGAAGTAAATTTAGAATAATATATTAGGAAGAAACTGAATTAATCTTAAACTAACATAACAAGACAGGAACTGGGGTGTAATTGAAGGTGGAGTGTGGGAGGAGAGAAAACGGTAGTTATAAGAGAAATTCCAACATTTCTGAGCCTTTACTAGGAAGTGGGGAGGGGGAGCATATTAAGATGATCTTGATCATATATTAGGCTTTTGGAAGCTCAGTAAACATGTATGCCTAAGGTAGATTTGAATGAACATTTAGACTTTGAAAAGTTTATCTAAGTGGTGAAACCCATAAGCTTTGTGTAAGATAAGCCTTAGAATTCACCAAGATACGGTACCTATATAGTCTGGATTGATTAGGATAGTTTTGATTTCATATATATTCTTTTTACCAAAATATTTTGTTAAATATAACTAATTACATTTAATGTGTATTCACAAAAGATGTTCCATATCAATATTTATTTTAAAATATTTTGTCAAGTTATGTACACATAGACCAAGTGACTACTGGAAGAACAAAAAAATGCGAACTTACATTCCAAAGATTATTCAAGTTCACTTGACAGCAGAGGCAGGGTTTAGGAAGGGAAAGAATTAATGTTTGAGGAACTACTTTGTACTTGCAACATAGGAGGCCATCTATATACATCATTAATTTTAATCTTACAACTTTTGAAATATTATCTATTTTAAGCATAGGAAATCTGAGAACATAAGTAATTTGTTTGAAGTCGGAGTTAGGTCACGAGGTATATTAATTTGTTAGGGCTGCCTTACAAAATACCACAGGGTGAGTGCTTTCAACAGCAGATGCCGGAGGTTGGTAGTCTCAGATCAAGGTGTTGGCATTATTAGTTTTTTGTTTTCTGAGACTTCTCTTCTTGGTTTGCAAATGCTGCCTTTATCTGGTACCTTCTCGCCATATTCTCAGATGGTCTTTCCTCTGTGGGTGCATACCCCTTGTGTCTGTGTGTGTGTCTAAATTTCCTCTTAGATGAACACCAGTCAGGTTGAATTAAAGCCCACCCTAATGGTTTCGTTTTCACTTGATCAACTCTTTAAAGGCCTTATCTCCAAATACAGTTACATTTGAGATACTGGGGATGAGGACTTCAGCGTTAAGACTTCTGGAGGGAAGCAGTTTAACTCAACCAGGGGATGATTGTGTTTAGGAACAGTGAGGTGGGCATCAGTTGTGAAGGCTTGCTTTCTCTTCTGGTCTCCAAGTGTCGTGGAACATAGAGAGAATGCATGGCAGGAGGGCATGTGGATTCGTGACCATTTACCCAGCATAAATATAGCCCAAATACAGAAACGGATCCAGCTGGGGTAGGTAGAGAGGACTGCCATGCTCAGAAGCCTTATGCTAGAATATTTAGCCCAGGAGGAATCTAGAAAATACTTAGTCTAAGCTCCTTCCTTTACAAATAAAGAAACAGAATGGGGTGCCTGGGTGGCTCAGTCGGTTAAGTGTCTGACTTTCAGGTTAGGTCATGATCTTGTGGTCCGTGAGTTCGAGCCCTGCGTCAAGCTCTGTGCTGAGGGCTCAGAGCCTAGAGTCTACTTCAGATTCTGTGTCCCTCTCTCTCTCTCTGCCCTTCTCCAGCTTTCACTCTGTCTCTCTCTCAAAAATAAACATAAAAAAAGAAGTGCAATTATGAAATGACCCGCTGAATATCATAAAATTAGTGGTGTAACAGAACTAATGTTTTTAAGCTGTTGTGTGCTATTCACTGAGAATATATTTAGTGAATAAATATAAGCATACAGATTTACAGGTATACATATGTAAATATATAATATATAAAAGTAAAATGTCTTCCAATCCTTAAAGAGATATTTGAAGGTAGACTTTACTGTCTCCATTTTACTGATTAAAAAAAATCCTGCAGCTGAGATTTAACTTTTTTAATGGATACACTTTTTTTTTCTTTCAGCCTTAGTTTTTAAAAAAATGTTTATTTATTTTGAGAGAGAAAAAAACATGAGCGGGAGGAGAGGGAGAGAGAGAGAAAGGAAGAGAGAATCCCAAGCAGGCTCCATGCTCCCCGGAGCCCTACATGGGGCTCAATCCCATGGGGCTCAATCCTACGACTGTTAGATCATGACCTGAGCCAAAATCAAGAGTTGGATGGCCATCCCACCGGGCCACTCAGCCGCCCTTCAGCCTTAGGATTTTTTAAATCAGTAAAATGGAGATAGTAAAGACTACCTTCACATGTCATTTTAAATTAGAAGATAGTTTTTTTTAAAAATAAAATATATAATATCTATATGGTTATATAGACATGTATCTCTAGATAGAGGTATAGATATATAGATGTGTAGTCTCAGAGGGAAGAGTTTACAAAATCTCCAGAAGAGAGAGGATCTATCTAAAAAATTTAGATTCTCACATGTGGTATCATGCTAATAGACATAAAAGAAAATTATCTCCTTGTCACTTATTTTCACATGATTGTACAGGCGTGACAGTTACAATGAGATGTGATTAAAGGCCTAGCTCACTCGATTTCATTTTGTTTCATATGTTTTGTGAGCAGAGAGGCTGCTGGTTTAAAGTTCTGGCCGCCCCTCACCCCACCCCACGAGGTGGTTTTAAGAGATTGTAGCTGACGTAGCCAGTGAAATCTGTCATATCTGCATTGTCATATCTGCATCTGCTTTTCTCGGGGAGCCGCATCAACAGTCTGTGGGGACCAACTGCATCTTTCCCTGAGAAGAGAAGTAAGCCTCCCCTGTTAAACTGTGCAAACCTTATTCAAGTCCCAGCTTCTCTGGAAATCGGGCCTATAGGTGGCAGCAGCTGTTAGCTCTTGAGCTTGGGTGACAAGTGCCAAAAGTTCTCTTGAAATGCTTTGAATAGTTTAAATATTCTTGGATACTTGAAAATGAAAATTTCTCTAGATAAGAAAGCGAAAGGTCAGCCTTGAGTTGTAACTGTTGAATGATTCATACAATATAGTCAACATTAAAAAGATTACAAAGTTGTAGTGGCTTAAACATTCTCCATTTTAGAAGTTTCAGATGTGATGATGGTTGGGGTCAGGCTTTACCATCTGTGGCTGCTGTGGTCAGATCGCTTATCTTTGCTCTCCATGGTTTTGTGTAAAGTGGATTTTTGAAACTTGATTATTCTCCAATCAGTTCCTCTGTGCTTCCCATTCAGTAAAAGTTGTGATTTCAACTCCTGTACTGTCTGTTTTACACAATGAATGTGCCACAGAAACATTGAATATAATTCAAGTTTTTGCAAATCAGATGATGCTTTACATTCACAAAACGCTCATGCCTTAAGGGCAACTTGCAGGGAAAATCCTATTGCATTTTGAGTCATTTCACAGTAACGCAGTAACTTTTGTTGAGAGTTTGGAATTCTGTTAATTTGTGTTCCTAGATGAGGGGCACCTGTATTTAATAACGTCTCCCGAGCCCCATTGGGTTCTGGAAGAGTTAAGGCAATATGGACTTTAGCTGGGTGTCTGTAGGTGACTGCTAAACCATATCTTGGCATGACTAATCTGAACACATTAATCATCCTTATGGTTTATATAGCTTGTGGCTCAGTCTGTTGGGGAGACAGTGGGTTGCATCAGCCACATTTCAATCAGCTGGACGAGCCTTTGTGTTTCCTCATTCTCAAGAGAATTTAAAATGCTGCTGCTCCCCTCACTAAACTTCTTAACCCCCCTAAGAGATCATGCAGCCTACAAGAGTAGTTACTTCTAACACAGACCTTTGACCACCCAGCAAACATGAGTTTCTTTGATTTAGTCATTTCCAAAGGGAATTTTTTATGTGAATTATTTAGTTGGGCTATTTCTGTTATGTACAGAAAATGTCCCATTTTCCTTTACTATCCTAATCAATTTGAAGAAAAAAGTCGTGTCACTTTGGGAACAAGAGTTTCCACGCATGTCAACAGTGAGACTCACTGAATCAGTGGATGGTTAAAAATAGTTTGGAATAGATGCCTGTTAAACTTTAGAAAAATGAGCCTTT
Organism: Suricata suricatta; assembly: GCF_006229205.1. NCBI lineage: Eukaryota > Metazoa > Chordata > Mammalia > Carnivora > Herpestidae > Suricata > Suricata suricatta. The sequence goes on along the minus strand of NC_043703.1, from coordinate 27,086,056 downwards.
TTATGTTACATCTCTGGTAATAGTCATAACTTTCGAGTTTGAAATAAGATGGCCAAAACTCAAATTGAGAGGGAACAACTGAATGCCATTTGTACTGGAGCTCACCAGAGATAAAAACCAAAGGGTTAACTTCCACCTTTGGAATTAGCCTGCAGTGCATCTATTAGAGTTTTTGTTTGTTTTTTGTTAAGGGTGCTGTGTGGAGGGAAGAGGATATAGAACAGGTACATAGATATTAACGTACAAAAAAAAAGATAGTCAAGTCAGCTATAATCTGTCTAGAATACTGAGCAAAAGTTACTAGGTGCCTCAAGAGAATGTGTTGGAAAACAAAAGCATCACGTACCTTTTAGGGCACTGCTGAGGGAAGAGTCCGATACAAGGCAAAGGTGGAGAAATGAAAGTGCTCCAAACAGATGGGCATTTTCTCCAGAGAACTTCCTTGTTGTCCTTGCACTCGAAAATACAGTATGCTGGGTTTCATCCTTTAATCCTTAGCTTTCAAGATAAGGATTTGTCCCCATGATTATTGTATTATTGTTTTAAAGCTTATTTAAAGTGTAACAAGGCATAGCATGTGTGTGTGTGTGTGTGTGTATGGATTTTTAAAAAAGGATCCTGCCTTTCTATTTTTTGACTTCAAGTTTTGTTATCACTAGGTAATACTCGGCCTGTTTCTATGCAGAAAACAATATTTAGCAGAATTAGTACTTAATAAACAGTTTAATCCTAAATGCATTCTTTCCTGTGTAACACATAGGCTTCTCTTGTATCCTTGGATTTGGTCCTCATTATAAATTCCCTGTAGTCAGTGGATGTTCTTTTTTAAACACGTTTTATTTTTTTAATGTTTATTTTGAGAGAAGAGTGTTAGTGGGGAAGGGGGTGGGTGGGAACGGAGGACCCAAAGCAGGCTCCGCAGAGAGCCCAACGTGGGGCCGAAACTCACAGACTGAACTGCGAGATCATGGCCTGAGTCGAAGTTGGATGCTCAGCTGACTGAGCCACCCAGGTGGGTGCATATTCCTGATACTATTCTCCTTTGCCTTGAGTTGGGTAAACTGCAACCACTTGGTCCTGAAGGAAGTATCTTAAGGGATTCTAGAAAATAATTTCCCTCAGGAACCTCTGATATTGAGGGAAAAAAATATAGTACCTCCAAGAAGGCCCATATCCCTTCCTTAAAACACCTGTAACTTTCTCCTCTGTAACATTTTCTGGTTCCACATTTTAAAATGTATTCTTCTCTCTCTCTCTCTCTCTCTCTCTCTCTCTCTCTCTCTCTCTCTCACACACACACACACACACACACACTATCAAATTAAATTGTGATTAATAATATTATGTCACATAAAAGGTCTCTTTTTTCCATACATTAGATTAATCATAGCCTTCAATATTATATATTAAATGTAAATTTTTAGAGAACGGGGCCAGAATGATTGACTAAGGCTCGTCTTTGCAGGCCACATGGTTGTATTGATTATATAGCAAACTGGTAATAATTTCTAGAATATAAGCTCTATCGTGGCAGGCAGGATTCTCACCTATTTTGTTCTCTGCAGTTTCACCAATGCCTTAACAGAGCTTGGCAGCTAATAGTTGCTCAATAAATACTTGTTGAATGAGTGAATCATCAAGAAAATTACTAGAATAAATGGAATGGTTTGCTAGGATACAATGTCTAGCTTTTTTCAGTTTAGAATTACATTCAGTTTCATCCAAACACTCTGTTACTCTGACGTCTAATTAAGTTCCTTGATTTCCCAAGGACTTAGTCTGTGCCTATTCACTCAGCAGTACTTTGGCACTGTGACTAGATTAGCAGCCATTTTCTCTGCCGTGTGCAACAAACCTACTTCTAACCCAAGAAAGAATTCTTTCATAGTTTCCTCACTCTTGAGTGTTCTAAGGCATTGTGAGCTTTTGCTGTCTACTTGAACAATTGATAGTAGTCCTTTGAAGTAGAGCTTTGAACAAGAGATAAGAAATAGTGATCTAACCATAGCCTATGCTGATGGTCAACAGGACCATATTGCTATTAAAGCCATTGAAGACTATCAATCTCACTCAAAATTATGTTGAAGCCATAGAATATACTTCTAATTCTCAACTTCTCTTCCTCTCCTTCCTTGAGTGTTCTTATTTTTGTTAAGTTGTGCTGGCAGGATAGAAATATAAATGAGAGTGGTATTCTGTACCCACCCTCCTCCTCATGGCCAGCACGGCCGGAAATGAAGTAAGGCCAGAGTGTAATGTGTGTGCCTTTCTTTCTGATGAAACCATTTCAGACAAGAATCTCACAGCAGATGTGTTCTTTTTAAAAAGGGTCAATAGCAAATATTGGGAGTTTTTTTTTTTTTTTCTTGAGTAGGAGGGACATTTGACAAAAGGCACCGTTGTCCATACTAAGATATTGTGGTGCCTACTGATTCCAACCAGATCTGGGAGAGGGCAGATCCAGTGCCTTTGAGCATCTATTCTTGCATTCTTATGCTTTAAAGAGGCTTGAGATAAATTCTCAGAAATGGGCTAAACAGCCAGAGGAAAGTTTGTTACCCTTGAAAGATTTTACCACTCCTCTACTCTCCCTTCATTTGGTCTTTACATTGTCCAGGAGAAACCTAGTCAAAGGGCTCATTTAGAAACATTCTCATTCTTTCGAGACTGGTTCAAACATTTCCCCAAAACTTCTTTCTAGACCAATCTGGTTTTTCTGCCAAGAAACTTACTTTCACTGCTACTCTGTTTCCTGGGATTTGGATAGGAGCTATTGATGGCTTTCTGTGGTTTTCCCCTCTCTTTTTGTCTCCATATTGGAGTTACTCACCTTAAATCTAAGTTACCTCACTCTGTGAACCCTCTTGGTCCTCATTGTTGAAAAACAGAGCCCCAGGGCGAGGCAGCTCCTGTCACATCGCTGTGCCAGGGGCACAGGACACACCCAGTGGCTCCCTCCAGCTCCCTCCGCGCCCACAGGGTATTGCAGCAGGTTCCTGAATCAGACGAGCTATTGTCACGAGGATTACACTGATTAGCTCTAAGTCAGTTAGGTAACAGGAGCCCTTTCAATGGTGTCCTAGGATTCTGTCAGGTTGACTATTCAAACTCTGGTTTTTGGGATCCCCTCCAGCATTCCTTAATGTAATCCAGGCACGTTATTGCAGGTTTTATTTGAGAAGGGGCTACTTACTTGTCACTTAGAATATTTTCAGTTTTAAGTCAAAACCATCTTAGCCAAGGGGGGAAAAATAAAGAAGAAGAAAGCAAAAGAAATGCGAGAACATGGTGTAAAGTGGAGGTGGTTTGTGGTGGCGGGGGGACAGAAAAGCACAGAACAAAATGCAGTAGTGCATCAAATGCCAAACCTGCATTAAGTGCACGTGTGCTCTGGGGAATGTGGTTTCTGTTTTGTTTTACATAGTAACTGTAATAATTTTGTGCTGTTTAGGGTTTGGCTTTTTCAAGGAACTACTAAGATCCGTCAAGTCAAAAGCAAAGGGATACAGGCAAGAGTGCAGGTCTCAGCTGCTTACAAGGCGTGGGGTATGTGCCGCTTCTGTATTCCATCCCTTGTCCGGAGGGAGCGCGATGGCTCCCCAGTTCACCACCTTCTGGGGTCGCACCGGATGCTGTTAGGAAAATAGACACGCGCCGGGTGCCAGGGCAGAGGCAGCGGCTCCGAGATTCAGCAGCTTCATGCAGGTGTTCAAACCTTGGGATAAAGGCAGAAGGAGATGAGGTTTTAGAACACCAGTCATTGGACGGTGTCTTTTATGAATTGTTGAGTTTCAGCAGAATCTTGCTGGGCAAGATTTTTCTACATGTTTTTGAACGTGTCTACCTAGCTTAGTGCCTGACATATTATTAGAATCATCTAATACATGGAATTTTCATTTCTCTTTTCCTGTAGCTTAAAGGCCTTCTCATAAGAATTGAAGTCTAAAATAAATCAATTTGTGGTTATTTTAAAAACTGAAGCACTTTGAAGAATGCATCTTTCCCACTCTATTTATTTTCTTGGATAGCTAATCTTTGCCTTTAAAAATGTCATCAGAATAAAACACAGATACTACCTTTGCTTTGTAGTGCCTAGTTAGCCCTGCTGAAGTATTAGCTGAGTAAGATGGTTGAAAACAGTCGTGGAGATAATGAGAGGCAAGAATATCTGTACATCTCAGTTGGTTGAAGTGACACGTCCCTGCTTCTAAAATTATCATTCATTCTGAATTCTCTCAAATGACCCCAAAATAGATAATCTATCTCTGATGCTATTTATTGTGGCTATTTTCATTCTCTCTGAGTCCAACTTTCTAGCACTTAAAAATACGAATACTTTCCTCCACACTATCTTCAGGACTTCCTGCCAGTTAGAGACTTTCGACATCCTCCCCCACTCCTCCCTTCTGGCTTCTCCCAGCTGTCGAGCTGTCCCGTGACGCTGCCAGCTTCCACACTCTCCTCGGAGAAGCGGCCTCATCTCCAGGTTGGGCTGGGGCAGGGGGCTGCAGGTGCGCAGCTGTATTTTGTCTGAGACAGAGACAATATGGCCCCATGTCCACATCTATGTCGTGTTTCCTCACGAGTAGTTGTTAAGTTGTTAATTCAGTTTTTGAATGTCAGGTTTTGAAAGAAAAGAGGGGAAAGCAATGCTCTGGCTAAAAGACTCAAGAGAAGGGAGCATAAGTGGTTGCTATGAGCTTTGAAACACGCGTGCGCATGCACACGCACACACGCACACACACACACACAAATACATGGACAAAAGGATAAATTGAAAAAGAATGCATCAACCCCTGCTTGGTTTAGCAGTCCAGTCAGCCCCACAGATGAGGAAGTGCTGCTTTGTTCCAAGCTAAAGCCTTGTTTTCTTGTTCATTGTCTTTCAGGGTGGAAAAAGGGGGGAAATTCACCTGTCTGCTGCAAAGTTAAACTGCTGGCTTTAATGTGACTGCATGGGAACTTGGGTTTATTAATGAATACAACATACCCTCTTTGATTTGAAAGCTTTCACCCTGCTGAAAAGATTCAAAAGGCATCGCTTCCTGCACCAGCGGCATTCCTTTATCCGTCTCAGTGGTTCACCCCTACCCAGCTGCTATATCTCATTAACAAGCATTTGACCACTGCAGCCGGCCTGGGAGTGTTGACACTTGAAAGGCCCAGGCAGGCGTGGGCAGGCCATCAGCTATGGCAACAGGAAACTGCCCCGGAGACAACACTGAGAAAACAGCAGCTGCAAAAGCCGAAGTCAGAAGACATAAAGGGTTGCCTATACCCACGTCAGTCTGGGGTATCGGTGCGTGCCTGTGGGTCTGAAGTCACATTTACTATATTTATGGGACGTACGGGTCGCTATCAACATGTATCAGAACCTGGACTTGTTGACAGCCCAGAATACTTTTTTTTTGACTTACAGTGTTCTCAAATCCTTAGGTGTCAAAAGTCTTAGTCTCCTTCAAACCTATGTCTTATGAATATAAGAATGTTCACTAGAGGCTTGGACTTGATATACACATGCGCTCTGGTGGAAGTCATATTACAATCCGAAGCATATATACCTGAATCCTGACCCATTTTTTAGGCTATCACATTATTTTTCAAAAACAAATCAAACTTGTAAAACTGTCATATAAATATGTAAGATTTCTCTGAACATCTTTGGCTCAGGAATCAAACTGGTAATTTTGTGAAAGAAGTCTAAGGATGAAACATTTCAGTGGTGTAAAGATGGCTCATAAAGTGAAGTGGATAATCCATGTATTTTATTGATTATACTAATTTTAAATACCTGGTTTAATAACATTATTTACTATTCATTGTATTGTTGGCAATGCAGTTCTGTATCCCTGAATCTGCCTTTAAGTATTGTTTCCAGAGTCCTCAGAGAAGCTCAAAGCACCGGTACCAATTAGATGGTCTCATTGCAATGTCTGGAGCAAGTATTTCTCCAAATCCTGGGTGTCCATGTTCAAGCCTATAAAAGCATTTTGAGAGGATAGGTAGGCAATAGTTCAAAATCAAAGTTTTTCATTCATAAGGAAAAAGACCCTTTTCAAAACAGGAAAAAGAGGTCACTCCGTATTAGGGGAAAAAAGAAAGCCAAATGAAAAAAGACACTAATGCAACATGTTATAATGGAAATTGGTTGTCACTCAAAGAGTGGTGTATTATTTTCCTGTCATCATTAGTACAATAGACTATTAGTAATTATTACACTGACATGTACTAATACTTTATTTTTTAATAATTTAGACTTCCATTATCACATTTTTTACATATCACTCATGGAAACTACCCCAACTTATTTACATTGTTACTCTAAAATGATTAGATAAAAAACCATGTGAACTTAATTAACATTGCTGATTCACTTTTTTTTCATTGTTAGAAAATGTTTCTTGAGTACCGTGAGTTTTCCAACTCTACCTTCATCTACCTGTTCTTTTCCTTTCATCTTTTATATTTCAGGGAAGAAAAAAATGTACCAACTGCCGCTGGAAATTTACGTCCTTGGCAATGGTAGATTTAGAAATATCTTCCTGATGGTTATTAAAATTTCCATTTGATTTCAGTTTTTTCATGGCCGTCATGCTGGGTTACATTCATGGTTATTAGGCAGGAAGATACCCAGGCTCTGGAAACAGACACACGCGAGTAACTTTTAGGCCTGCTACCTAGCGTCAAGGCAGACCTTAAGTAATTTAAATTTTCTGTGCCACACTCTGACTTTGTTAAATAGGGCTAAGATTAATAGTCCTTAATTCATAGGGTGTTGTAAGCATCAAATAAGTGCGTATCTACATATGCAGTGCCTATCACATACTAAGTACTCACTAAATGTAAACTATTATTATTAATCTCAACCCTTTCCCTACCATTTCATGCTCTCTCTCCCTACACTGTGGTGTATTTCCATAAAAATTATTGTAGCTTGTACAATCATATGTGTGTTGACTTGTTTATTTTATAATAAAACCCCTCTCTGTCTTCTCCTACTTTAAGATATAGATTCATGAATATAAGCTCTATGAAATAATGGATGTCATCTGTCTTATTTATAATTCATTCCCTTGAGCCTAGTATACTATTGGCATATACTAATTGCTCAGTAGATTGGTTGGATTGTTAGTACTGAATGAATGAATTTGCATAACTCTAGGCACAGAGGTAAAAAAATAATAATAACCAAGGATGAGTTCTATAAATTAATCCCAACATGGAAAAATACCGGATGTATACAGTTTTGGAGGCAGGATGAATACTATTTCAGTGCATGTCTCTATTCTTCTATATTATAAAACTGATGCCAGTGCCCTGGAAAATACCTTGATAATGTTGCCATATTCAGTTCTACTGGGCTGACGACTCAGAGTTCCTGTCCTGTTTAACTTAAATTTGAATCTTATCCAAAGATTAGATTGTTTATATATAGGAGCCCTAGTTAAATCCTGCACAATATATAGCATACTTAATGCAAATGGACATGATTTCAAAGTGTTGTTTGGAGTTTTGTGAGTTGAACTTTTAGTTTTTGGTAAAATGTCTTTCTCTTATAGAGAGCTGGAGGATTTGAGGGTAGGGGAAACTATGGCACCAAAAAGGAGAAAAAGCAGCTGACACTTTAAGGACCATAGAGATAAAGTAGGGACTTCAGCAGTAAGGTTGAGGCTAATCTCAAAGCCTTAACCACAGGGAGGCCTGAAGTTGATAATCTCAATTCTGCAAATTTTGGGCTTCAATCTGCCTCTCTCACATTTCCTTACATTTCATGTCTTTACTTCCTCCTTCCCTTCTTCATATCTATTCACTCTTCAGCCCCTATCATTACTAAAAAACAATATAGTTGACTTTCTTGTGTACTTACTATGGGGAATTTAAGCTTTTTAAGAAGAGGATTTTTGTTGGTATTGCTTACTATTATATTCCCGGCATTTGAAATAGGACATGGCACATAGTAAATGGTTTTCTTTAATGTGTTAATTATGAAAGTCATAGTTGCCTAAGATGGAGAAGATTGCAAAAGTGGCCCTGATTAGTGGTTTCCCTGTATCCAAGCCCTTTGTAATATGACTTTGCAGCAACTCCCATTAATATTTGGAAGGCAGCTATGCTCACCACTATACTGCCAATGCCTCAACTCCCATTAGTATTTGGAATCTATTTTCCTACTCTTTGAATTTGAGCTCCCATTTGTTTTGGTTAATAGATGGGAATAAATATGACATCATGCTTGTTCCCAGTCTAGCCCATAAGAGGCCATGTATACATTTAGAAATTCTTTTGAAATTCTGTCTCTATCACAAAGACAAGTCTAGAAAAGCCTGCTGGAAGATGAGAGAAAGGTAGCAGAAATGACTTAGCTAAAGTTATCCCAGAGTAACTGGCCACAGCCAACCCACCACTGATCACAAATGCATGAGCAAGCCCAGCCAAAATTAGCCATCTTGATCTAAATCAGAGCTACTAGTAAACTCAGACTCGTAAGCCTAAAAATATTGATATACACACTATTTGTGCTTGCTTGTTACGGAACATTGTTGTAGTAATAGCTAACTGATGTATAAGATCACTCAGCTACTGAGTAGTAGGAGGTAAGATTTGAACCTACATTCTGTCTCCAAAGTCTGTATTCTTACTACTATATAAGTTCCACCATTAGCATATTCACTACGTAGTAGAAAAAACAAAATCTAAGCAAATGAATTATATTGTGATAACTGAATAGTATAAGTGCTACTGGTAATACTGAAAGAAGAAAAGTGCTTAATTTTGTCTGGAGTGGAGAAAGTATAGGAGATTTGATGATCAAATACACTATTTAAGGGTAAATTATCATCAAAGCTGAATTTTAGTAGCTATCCAGGTAGATAGGGAAGAAAAGGACTTGGGGAAGAGACAGTAACAAATAACCTAGTAACTTGTTTGGAAAAAGTTATGAGGCTCAGTGTTGCTGAAGGGTAGAGTGTGAAATTGGGAAACACCAGACTTGAGTTTGGAGAGGTAGATAGTGTGTCCTGATTATTACATGCAATACTGAGGAGTTTGAGTTGTATCCGATACAAAAAAGTATCAGTACTCTTCTGGAAAAAGAGTTTGGAAAAATCAATCTGGCAGCAATATGGTAAGTGCATTTGGAGGTGGCTATGATTTTTTTTAAATGTTTATTTTGAGAGAGAGTGAGTGTGCACACATAAGTGGGTAGGAAAGAACAGAGAGAGAGAGAGAGAGAGAGAGAGAATCTCAAGAAAAATCCATGCTGTCAGTGCAGAGCCCAATGCAGGGCTCAGTCCCACAAATTGTGAGATCGTGATCTGAGCCAAGAAGATCAAAAGCAGATGCTTCACTGACTGAGCCACCCAGGATCCCCTCACGATGGCTATGACTGAAAAGAAGTAGAGGCTCCAGTGGCCACTGGAATATAGAGTTCTGAAAATACAGAACGATGGTGATAGTGGAAGATGCAGGTGAGGGGACCCCACTCCCTGAGGGGCGAGTGCGGAAAGATGGATTTTCGGAAGGAAGGAATTTGAATAGGTCCTTGAGGAACAGATAGATTAAAACAGTAGAAACAGAGATTAGGATATTCCAGGCTCAAGAAATGGCATAGATGAGGCCATATAAGTAGGGAATTAACAGATTGTTCTCAGAAATGGAACCTTACCTGTCTTGTAGGTAGATAAATTCACCTGAAGCCTAGCATACAAAGTTGATTACTACTGAGAACTAAGGAAGGATGTATAAAGTCCCAGAATGTTAGAGCTGAAAGAGATTCACAAATTGAGTTGGAGCTATAATATTTAAGGTCTTGAAAGCCAGGCTAAAAGTGTTTCAATTAATTTAATGGTCCTTTGTAATCACTGCTAATGTTTGAGCAACTATGAGCAAGTATTTTGTAATATTGAGAGAGGGGAGATTAGGGCCAAAGGTATTTCTGGTGGAGGGGAAAGCAAATGGGTTTGGAACAACTTGATCCAGATGAACTTAGGGGGAATGACCTATGATTCTGTTGGCAAGTTGACTTTACAATATTGAGTCATATTGGCTTTCTTTAACAGAAATAATGCCAGAGACAAACTAGTCTCTTTGAGAAAGAGGAACAACTTTAGTATTTGCTGAGTCTAAGGTCTAGAAGAACTTTCATATAGACATGTAGCACTGAAATGGGACTGTGTGGACCTTGGAAGAGAGTGCAGGGCTAAAAGAGGAATTGGTAGACATTTGTATTGATATGGTGTTTTAATGATGCAGAAATAGGTATTACCAATATTCTAGAAGGAGGGAGGGGGAAAGACCCAAGGGAGGCAGCTGTATAATTTATCCTCGAAAAGGAGCACTTTTGAGAGTGAGAGGCAGTGGTATTAACAATTATTGACAAGACAACAGACTGAACCAAGATGTTTCCAAGCCAACCTGGATGTGTAGACATTTCAGAGGAGAGGGCAGGCTGTAGAGACTTTGGGGTTGGACATCGACAAGCAGGAAACGCAAGAATGGCTGGAGGAAAGACAGGAGAATAGGGAGGGATTGCCTACAGAGTCCATTTGGAATGGGGAGACCGGAGTAAACAGGAAGGGTCTGTTGAACTAAGGAACAGCGGGTCCTAAGGAAAGCCAGTATTGCTATAGCTACGGAATATTAAAAACTTCTATCCACAAAATAGCATCTGCTTTTGAGGGGTTAAAACTGGCTATCCCTCAGCTCTGCCTCCTGCATTTCTCTCACGTCAGAAAGTGTGTTGTTGCACTCTGATACCCCACTGGCCACCTCGTCAGCATGTCCCAGGACAGTTTTACTGCTCTGAACGGAATGCAGATGAATGGCTGCCTGTTTCCATTTTATGCTGCAGATTTACAGGTGCAGGTTGTATAGCTCCTCATCGTTACTTAACTTGGAAAACATTTTAAAAGCTTCCAGCATGTCAAGCTCTGTGATTTTGGATAAAATTGGATTTTGAGTCTGTTGTGTGCCTTTAATATTTCCTGCACTGAGAAGATTATAATGATAAAGCCAAACAGCACCTGCTCTGCATGAAGTGTTTTCTGAATTTCACTTGGTGGTGTTTGGATTGGGAAAGGGGAACTGCTTTAAGTGTGGATGGTCATGAAAATATTAATTCTCAAGCTGATTTAGGGATGTCGTGGTGTATATGCTCAGTGCCTCAGAAGGCGAACCCAACCCTTTATTTGGGTAGTAGCTTCTAAACCAGAGCTGCTTCTGAAGCAGGGGCAACTTGACCCTGGACAGATCCTTTTTGGCTGAGGTGGCAAATTGCCTTGACCCGGGACAGCTGTGAATAAGCCCCCATGTGGCTCTTTTCCTTGCCAGTTGTCCTGGTTGGGTGATGAGTCCCACTCACTCAGAAAAATACTCCAACCAGACAAAAGAGTAACTTTCCTCTTTCTCCAGTTCCTTGTTACTATAAAGTAAGTTCTTCTAATCTTTTTGTCCTAGCTTATATCTTTTAAGAATCTGCTGAACCAAATTTGCAAGACTGCATGTGCTTGAATGTAAAGCATTTGTGCACTGGTCAATGGAGGGCTAATTCCTGTGAAAAGCTACCTAGTAGTTGATGATGTTCATATGTCACATATTTGTTGGAGGGGGAGTGTAGGCTTATCTTTTAAAGCAAAACACCATCAGAAATAGTTTTCTCCAAAGTAATATTCTCTAAGGTTTCTAATAACCAATAGAATTCCAAAGAAGTTCTTAGAATGGAGGGAAGTAAGTTAACATCATCCCGTTTGGTTGTAGAGGCATATAATCACAGGTGGTTTAAAGCTCATGTAATCACATGTCACGTAAGGCAGTGGAGGCTTAGAGACCATGGAACCAACCCACACAGTCCTGGTGGCCAAGTCAGGCCGGGGACCCAGTGGCTGGCATCCCAGCTCCATGCTTTCCCCACAGCGTGACCAGCATGACAGGTGTCTCATGATCAGAAAACCAGAGCACTTCCAAGAGTGCTTGCCTGACACCACGGATGATGTGTGAGCCAGCTGCGTGGCATACGCTTTGTGCTCCTTGGAGAAAATCTCGGAAGTCCAACTGCTTGTAGACGTAGGGCACATTTTTGGATGCATAGGTCATTCCGAAGTGGCAAAGATGGTTGTAAGGGTCACAGACCTGGCTTCAACACCTGCAATTTGTGCAGGTGACAAGTGGATCTTTGATGAAAGGCAGACGTTTATGGGAAAGGAAGAATGTAAATTGTTCACCATGCAAATATTTACTTGAATTGTGTTTCCTTAGCAAGGGAAATATTTTAAGCAGGATCTCTAGCTGCTATAGTGTGAATTCCCTTGTAGTCTGAGCAGACTCGTCCTGGTCCCTTAAAAATGCTGCGCAATACCGCCTCAGTATTCAGCTGATGCTGCCTGCTTCTTACGTATGTGTCCTGGGGCTATGCTTTCTAACCTTAAGTTGGGACACAGAGTCTGATCTGCCTCCATATACTGATGTGACCTATGAAAAAGGATATTTAAAACCGTGCTGTCCAGAGAACTCTGCAATGGATGATCACCTTGCCTTATGTGCTAAAGAAGGGTTCACGAGAGAAAACTGGAATGGCGTTGCAGTTGCAAGAATTCTGTGAAAAGACTTTAACAAGTGATGGGCTCCAATTCTGCTTCCATTCACAAAGATGATGCCCAAGGTATCCCAAGGAGGCCTCTGTTGGGAGCCTAAGTATTCCTATTATTAAGTTAGAGTCATGTAGCTGTGACAGTGCAGAAATTTTAAGTGCGCAATCTGTTCACATTATTTGGACAGTTAAATATAGGAACTATGGAGGCTCAAATTCTAATTAATTAAGGAATGGCATCAGAGGTGTTGGTAACTCTATTGTGTGAAATAAATAACCTGAGCTAATATTTAGCTCTAAAATAATATTTGGGCCAATTTTTCCTCTTGAGCTTCACTGGGTAGAACAGGGTATAGTCATGATACACAGAGAAATACACCCATGCTCCTTTTTCTCTTGGTGTGTGAGCTTTGGGAAGGAAAGTTTTGATTCGCAATCATTGGCTAGAGTGCTGTTTTCTATGGCACTGTGCTACACCCTTTTACAAAACATCAAAATATGTTAGTGTACTTTGGGATGTGCTCTGCAGAGCAGATCTTAAAAACTTCTTTCCTTGGGTAAATTCCTAGTGGAAAATTTCTAAATATTCTATGGAACTGAAACAATAATACTCCACTCCATTGCAAAAGATTTGAATATAACCGTAAGGTTGCTCATTAGGTATACACATTTTTCCAAGGACTGCTCAGTCATGTGGAAATGGACAAGGGTACTTTCATCACTCCTGTCCTACTCTGTTCTTGACTGCAGTCCATTCTACAGAATCAAGGGCTCCCATCCCCACCTTTTCTATTTTGTAGTCTGTGTCTACAGGATCACTAACAATTTGCCAGAGCAATTGAATATGATTGAAGTAACCCCCGGAAGAGGAGGAAGCTGTGAGTGAAATCCTACTGCTCCAATAAAAACAGTGTTAAGCCTTCCAATGAAATCTCATGAAATGACATTGTGCTGCCTGAGTTGAAGTAGTTTGGTGGTTACCCGCAGATTATTTGGATTCTGTGTTACTATCTATTTGTCCTTAGACACGTTGTTTAACCTCCTCACACCCCACTTCCCTGATCTATAATCTGGGGGGAGTAACATGATCTCTTTCAGGACAATTGTCAGTATGAAATGAGATAGGGTATTTAGTTCAAAGCCCATTTTCATTAGTGTCTGGACTTTTTAAAATTTCAATTAACAGCAGCTATATTATTTTTAATAGTACTAGTATTATTAGTGCTACTGCTACTATAAAATGATCCACTGGATGGTTATTTACATAAACCATATAAATGCTTACCCATTCATTCATTCATTCATTCATTCATTCATTCATTCATTCGACATTTATTAGAAATGTGTCAGGCTGGGAGCCAAGGAGACAAAAAGTGAAAAACTATATATACACGTACATGTATATATATGTATGTATGTTATGTATGTATATATACACACATATAAATATATATATAAAATATAAATGTCCTGTGCCTGACTCAGAAGGACTATCTAGAATGTCCCTTATTTTTGCCACACAGGAAAATAGGCTTAGGGCATAGGGCATTACTGACACAAAGAGATTGATAGGGCCATGGCCAGATGTCACATTTTAAAAATTTGGTCCTGTGACCTAATGTTAAGATATCAAACAAGCTCCAAATCAATCAGGTCATCATCAGCCAATGACAGGTATTTTGACTTTATTGTTAGACCCAAACCAGGGAGGACAATAAAGAGAGTGAGCTCAATTTGGTTTTGGTTTTGTTGCAGCTGGATTACTATCATCCAGGAGCCATTTAGCAAACAGACGAGAGACACATGGCTTTATTTATAGCGGTCTGGAGGGAAGGAATGCAGTCGATTGCGCCATTCCTTCCGCTGTAGTTTAGCTACAGAATTATCTCTATCAGGTGGAGGATGCATTAGGCAAACATAGGCTCATACTGGAATGTAGGCAAATTGATCTCTAAATGGATGGTGCTGGTTAATTAGGCAACGCAGTTTCACGTGAGGAGTGACAGGTTTACAAGTGCGGAAATTTAAAGTAATTTTAAAATTTCTTGAAATAAACATCACACTCCCCCCTAGTTTTATTTAAAAACATACTCTTATACTTCTGCCAATTCAGAGACTTTGGAGTTAAAATTATCCTAATGATTTATACCGTGGACACTTCCGACCATGTGTGGGGACTCTTTCAATTGTACTGCTCTGATGGTATCGCACTTATACCCTTCACTCTGAAATAAACATTCCCCAAAGCTCTCAAACAGATAGTGCTCAGAGCTTTCCCCTGGGTCCTCTTTTGAATTAAATCAATTAGGAGAAGGCCATATGTTCACCATATGTATGTCATCTTGCCAGGGATTCTTGAAAGGAGAAAGACATTTGAAAAAGTCACAGATCACTTGGAAACACACAAACTGAAAAAGGATTAATCAACCAACTAGTTAAATCTCTATTTCTAGCATTCAAAAGTTGATTAAAATTAGGCAAAATAACGTACCTCCTGATGATCCTAATATATTGCACTTCCATTTTTTTTCCATTCACATATGCAATTAATCTCTCAGGCAGTATAGAGAATCAATCACTCTTTATCAAGTTTTCCTCACCTGTTCACCTGGAAAAAGTAAAATGATTGCCAGGCCAGGGGTAGTAGATCTTAACCAAACTCTTCAGAGTTCACTAGTCTACAGACTATATGCAACCACATTTGGTAAATATTTTGTCTGTCCATTAACTGGGGTGGGAATCTCGTTGGCTGAAACCTGATTATGGTATCAGGCCTAGAGTTGGGATGTGCAGAGTAGGTCTGTTGGTCTGACTTTTTAATTTCCCAGATACTGTTATTCCACGTTGAATCCTTCAGAAGGCCTCACATGGTGTTTGGCACATGGCGGAAGTTCCGTACATATTTTAAAAATTGGAACAATAAGGAGACGGAGGGCTAGAGAAGCCAGGGGGATCAACAAGCCTATCTAGCTAGTGAACAGGTCTTCTGACTTCGAAACCTTTTGCTTCTACACTACGAACACCAGCCAGTATTCTCCTCCACAGGCTCCCACACCTCCCCACCACCTGTGTCCCCTCCAGGTTAAATGTGGGGCTCTCACCTTGGCATTCATCATGTCTGTCCAGTCACATCTCCCTTTCTCCTTTACTTTACTTAGGTGAGCTTGTGTGCTCACTCATATGTTTTCTGGATTTACCCTCCTGCTTCCTTTTTGTGGTCGTCATTGTTGTTTGCTCAAGCTGCTTGTTTCACAGTGACAACCTTTTCTATCCATCTCTACTTTTCAAAAATCTTAGCTACTTCTCAAACCATGGGCAAATTTAAGTAGAGGGTAGAGGACTGGGACCAAATCTGGTAAAAAAACAAAACAAAAATCACCACCAAAGAATAGTTTGACTACAAATAGCAAATATCCCAGGTGGTTTCCAGAAGAGTAACAGAAGTATGTATAATCTTCAATGTGTGCAGGAAGATGAATATTTAGTCCCCATTATAGGGACTTGAGGTGCTAAAAATGTGGGGATAAAGGGTCTCCTTGGACCTGCTCTGGAAAAAATTTAAACCATACAGAAATGATTTATTTCTTTTTTCAAAGAAATGTTTATTTATTTGAGGAAGGGAGAAGCAGAGAGTAGTGGAGAGACAGTGGATCCTAAGCAGGCTCCACGCTAACAGCAGAGAGCCTGATATGGGACTCAAACTCACCAACCATGAGATCATGACCTGAGCCGAGGTTGGATGCTTAACCAACCTAACCACTGAGGCACCCCCAGAAATTATTTTTAATGCAGCCCTATACTTCCCTACTCCTTTTGGCTCTTTTCTCTTCTGCCATCCCACAAATGCTGTTAAGTTGTCCAAAGTTTCATTGCTATCCCTAAAGCCAGAGGGCTTTAAAGAGGTAAAAATAGGAACAGTTCTTGTTTTTTCTTTAAATGTTTATTTATTTATTTTGAGAGGTAGCATGTGCATACACATGTGATAGAGGGGCAGAAAGAGGGAAAAAGAGAATTCCACACAGGCTCCACACCCAGCACATACCCTGACCTGGAGCTTGATTTCACATCTGTGAGATCATGTCCTGAGCCGAAATCAAGAGCCCAATGCTTGGGGCACGTGGGTGGCTCAGTTGGTTGAGTGCTGACTTCGGCTCAAGTCATGAGCTCATAGTTCTTGAGTTCAAGTCCTGTATCAGGATCTGTGCTGACAGCTCCGAGCCTGGAACCTGCTTCAGATCTTGTGCCTCCCTCCGTCTCTCTCTGCTCCTCCCTTGCGCTCTTGTGAGTACTCGCTTTCTCTCTCAAAAATAAAATAAACATAAAAAATTTAAAAAAAGAGTCCAACACTTAACCAACTGAGTCACCCGGGTGCCCCTCCTTCTTGCTTCTTAGTTCTGTCCAGTAGTAACACAGCAGCATAGACAAGTTCCTATGTGGTGCTTACTGTGTGTCAGGAACGGTTTCAGAATACATATACATGTTTAATTCATATTATCAATTTTGGGGGTAGGAACTATTATAATCACCATTTTGCAGATGAGGATACTGAGCCATGGAGAAGGTAAGCAACTTGTCTAAATTGCTCAGCTAGTACATGGCAAAGACAGGATTTACATTCATCCATGTGGCTTCCATCTGCTTTAACCATGACTGGTCAGCATCCTGCTTTCCTCTGACACCTGACGACTGGGGTGTGGTCAGTGGGAGATAAGTAGCTAATTACATTTCTACTTGTCCTGACTGGAGTCTCTAATTGGATTTCTGGAGATATAAACGATTTTTCTCTTTTTATGTCCTTTTTGACTTGAGTATAGTTCCATTTACGATAAACTTAGCCTTCAAATAATTAAGTCAACAAATATTGTTAAACTTCATTAGCCATAGTCTCTACTTTCTTTTTCTGTTTTCAGGTTTTTGTGACTTATTCAGGTTATTCTCTGTTCCTTTGGTCTTGAATTTCCCTTCTTTTATCTGCTCTTTTCAAACTCTTTGTTTACTAAAAGTATCTGCAGTTCTGCACAGCTCTATTTTTGGGCAACACTTACCCATGAAATCCAGTTGAAGGTATCTTACTCTTCTACAGGCTGGCCAGTATCTTCCTTTTCTATGTCTCCTTTTGAAGATCCATGATGACTTTTTTATCTAAAATTTAACTAACTGATTTTTATATAGCATCTCCTAAATGCCTGAGGTTTATCATTGACATCTTGATGAGACATTTTGTCTCTTAAGTTTGGTACACAGATAAGGAAGAACTTTGGGGGAGAGGTACATAAGTTTATTTGTTTGCTGATATCGGGGCAGAACCATAAGTAGAGAACTATGTCCCGTATGTTTATATTTTGGCAAAGATCCCTGAATTTGAGATGGGAAAAATACCCCATCACCATGAAAATTCTGGAAGCGACTGTAGTAAACTAGAATGAGGACAATGACAGAGATCCTATGCAAGGAAAATATGACAGTTCAGATATTAAAAAAAAAGGAACAGCTGTATGAAGAAAGATTTATAGTAAGAAAGGTGAAACCATTTTGGGAAGAGTTACATATTTTAGGGAGAGAACCACTTAATTTTTGAAGAGGACATAGATTCAAAGGAAAAGTAATAAATGGAATGGGAGTATTTCAATGCATCTTATCTCTTGCTATAATAGGAAGTAAACAGACACAATGAAATTAACCCTTGGCACTCAATGCCCTGGTGGTTTTCTCAAAGAAAGGATGGACCATATGGTAAGAACCGCCTCTGTGACAACACAGGCTCAGATGAAATTTCAAGGATTATAAATCCTCTTGTTTCATCTCATAATTTGATCACCAGCTGGCATCGGGAAGTATAACATTGCACAATTAAGTGTCTACGAGTTTTTTATATCCTCCTCATAGCATCCGGATTTGGCCTCCGCATTCTGGAAAACAGAATGTGGCACTACTCCAGGATGATCATTAATCTGCCTCAGTAGGGCAGTCTTCCACACGGGAGCCCATCCATAATGCTCTGTTGTAGTGATCTGTCACACCATATGGGGGAAGACGAAACAAGAGATTGAGCAATAGAGGGACACACACAACTTGGGATCCTGGCAAAAGTGGAAAAGACGGAAGGAAGCATTACATATCATCTGTCCACATCGCTGGGCAGAGGTCAAGTACTTAATTACATGCGCATTGTTGGTCTTAGAGTCTGTCATACAGACGTGGAGGGGAGAGAGAACCAGCAGGGATTGTAAATCCGTGTTTCTGGAGAGGTACCAAATTAAATATCCTTTCTGTGATATCTTTCAGGGACCAGCCGAGTGTGAGGGAAGAGAGTCCCTGGAAGGCATCGCCATGCTGTGTATACTATGCTCCTGCCTTTGATATGGTTTGTACAGAGAAGGTCTACGGGAGACAGATGTGATATGAGCCTCGGTATGTATTTCGCCTTTCTTTAGTATGGATGGTCAATGAGCACTATGTCCTTTTGCAGCCCAGTGTTCCCCTGCCCTTTGTGCCGCCTTATCTTGGCATTATATGGCACTATAAATACTTTGTAGTTCACGTTTGTTCACTTTCTAGAGCGTGGGCTTGTCTGGAAGAGAGAGAGATGGATGGTTCAGTGGATAATTGGGTAGGTTAGATGAACACATGAATAAATGAATGTTTGCCCACAGCAACCCTTTCTGTAACCAGTCAGCTATTTCACACAAATACCAGTTGCGGTTAGAGGTTTATCTCCCGGAAGCAACTTTGTAGGATGGAGCGCGGGCAATAGCAGGTGAGGTGGGAAGAGCAGGCATATAGAAAGACTCTAAGAGGGAAATTATGTAACTTTTTTTTAAATTAGAACATCCACGGGGCACCTGGGTGCCTCAGTCGGTGAAGCAGGCCGATATCAGCTCAGGTCATGATCTCGCCGTTCCCAAGTTCGAGCCCAGGGTCAGGCTCTGTGCTGACAGCTCAGAGCCTGGAGCCTGTTTCAGATTCTGTGTCTTCCTTTCTCTCTCTACCCCTCCCCTACTTACGCTCTGTCCCTCCCTCAAAAATAAACATTAAAAAATTAAAAAAAAATCTTCCCCATTCACTCTGCTTCTGTGGTGCTTGAGTTATTTGTTATTTATTAACAGTTTCCCATTAGTTTTAAACATTTTAACCTAGAAACCAAAAGTATTTTCTAATGCAACTTTCAGGATTCATGGATTAACAGAGGCTAGCAAATGCAAACTGGGAAACTGTTAAAAACCAAATGGACTAATCTGTGTTACAGTACATATGTTTTCATCCCTCTGAAGATAAGACTGGGCTAATGTCAGCTCAGCTGCAAGAGACAAAAGGATTCAGTGACTGGAAGGAAGGGGAAACAACCTTTCTCTCTCTCTTTTTTTTTTTTTTAAACCTATCTTGCAGGAGCAGGGGCTCCCTCCGCAGGTGGGATCTTAGGGTGCTGGGAGAGCAATTACACTGCGCAGCCACAGACACCAGGAAGCGAGTGCAAACAGGGCCTCTCCTCAACATAAACACACACAGACTTAACCTACCGCTGAACTTCTGCCCTTGAGTGACCAGCGCCATTAGGACACGGGTCAAAAGGTTGAAGGGTGACAGAAAATGGAGCCTTCTTGAATGAAAGAGAAAATGAAAAATTCTTTTGTTTGCTTAACACTGTGGTTTGTATAGCTACTGTGATGTCAGAATGGAGTCCAGAGTGGGAAAAAGAAGTCCTTGATTTATCACAGTCTGAGAAAGGCAGTTGGCATATTCAGTGAAGGATTGAAAAAAAAAATCATGCAGATTATCTACATAAAGTGAAAGAAAAGTGCCTCTCACTGTTCTTAAGGGGGCGTGCAGACTTGATCAGTCTCTGGTGATAGTAAGGGATGGAAAGCATCAGGACATGTTGCTTTTCAAAACGAGCAGGATGGAAGAAATACAGATCCCGGTGCACAGCTGGCCAGCCAATGCTCTTCTCCTCCTTTCTCCAGGCAGCCACCCCCGTCACAGCCGATGTGCAAAACCTTTCTGATGCTAGAAGCTGTGCACTCTGGGAGCACGTTCAATAAGAGCATATGAATGAATGAACATATATATATATATCCACACATATATATATTCACCTACAAAAAGGCATGAAACTCACGTGGCAAATTGTTTAACCTCATAGACAAGTATAGCAACTGGAGACTTCCTATTGTGCTTGGCTATTTCCACCCATTCAAACTCTGACACATTCATTTGCAAGTTCTGGAGGATTCTATTTCTTCCAGAATGTTTCCTCAGGGTAAAAAAATAAATAAATAACCATTAAAATGAGGATGCCATCCTGTGTTCCAATTTAGCCTATCATTCTTTTGGTAAAGATAATATTTTTTTGTTAAAAAAAAAAAAGGAAAAGAAAACTGAAATTATGTTGCTTTTAGGGGGTTGTTGACCTCCACAATGTCTGGCATTCTAGAAGCTCTTTTACTTCATACCTTCTCTTAGGTTGGACTTTAGCTATGTAACTTTCCTTCTAATAGCTGAACAAGTGAAGAATTACCTAGATCTTTATATTTGAGATAATTGAGAGGTTCATAGTGCTGTTTTTTTTAGTGCCGTTCTGAACAAGTTGCCTTTGAGCATTCACGATTTTTGTTTCTTAGGGTACCCCCATGTTACAAGCATGACAGGCCCTCAGAAATGAGGCTTTAGCTCCTTGCAAATGCTGAGCAGTGGCGAACACCCTCCTGGGAGATTGATGAGTCCTATTAACCTTGTTGCATAGATGGAAACTAAGGAACAAAGTGGCCGTGAGGATTAGGAGGAAGTCAGTGTCAGCACCAGGATTAGAATTCACACTTGCCTGGTTTCTCAGCCCACAACCAGCTCCCCCAGGGGTCCATGCTTTGTCTCTCTGCCCTGAGTCAGGGTGCAGGGTGTTTCCAAATGTCGACAGAATCCCCTTATCCTTAGGTCTCCGCGTTGCAGAAAGGCCCTTTTAATAAATGACGGTGCTAGAAAGTAATTTGGAGGTGATTTTTCCCCCCAATCTCCAAACTTTATAAGTGATTCAAAGGTCATAAATTGCTAGAAACAGAAGAATACCCAGCTTGCAGTAATATCATGGGACCGAGCCAATCAGTGTAGTTGAAAGTACCAGAAAGGATTTGGAGCCCAGCATTTGAAGCCTGGCTTTCACTTTCATTGAACCTATTCCTTGTCTGGAAAACGTAGAAACAACAGCAACTTTAATGTTTTATGGAGAGTAAATATTCCAAATACATGAGATGTTGTAGGCACATCTTCAAATTTTTGCCCACCCCCTATTTTCATCTTTTCTCCCATCGGAATAACACAGTTTTTCTATTGGAGAACAGCAGTACCCAAATGAGCTCTCCTGAGGGTTAAATCCCAAATCAGCGGGGCTCGGATCTTGGAGCTTTGTTGAGCGCTGTGTCAGGAGTGACAGCCGGCGTGCAAACCATGGCAGCTTAATGCATCGAGGCCAGAGTTGCCCGGAGCCGTCAGCAGTATTTTGCACCAAGGGTGGGATTTGGTGGACTCCCACACACACAGTCCAGGAGCCCAAGTGGAGAGGCAGTCTAGGGAATGAAGATCATTGGGACGTCGGTGTTCTAAAAGGTGTCACTTCGATGCATGAACCATGTGCAGATTGATACTGGCATGCGTCCCCTCCAGACGGATGGGCCCACTGTTCCTTCCTTACCCCCTGTCCCCTCCCCAGTTTTCTTTTGCCTCCTCCAAAAGCATATCTGCCTTTTCTAATTTGATGAGCACTGTCTTTGTCCTCTGTGTAAATACGGAGCATAATTTGCCTTTTTCCCTCTGAGAAAAGATTTGCACTTTATCTTCGTAAGTCTGAAAGTGAAGGGGAGAAATCCCCCGAGCGATTTTCTTCAAATCTAAGCCGGGATTTGCAGGCCAGAAGCCTTAAGTGGATGGTTGAAGCAAGTCACAAAAAAGGGATTTTGGCTCGAGAAGACGGGCCCCTGGCCTCTGCCTCCCAGAGGAGGCACTGTGCCTTTATGTTAAAATATTCAAAACCAGAATGTGCTCCAGAAGGGAAGGTGTAGAACAGGAATGACTGGGAGAATTGTTTTAATAATGCCCTCCTCACCATGTAATGGGAACATGATGGTAGTAACAATTACCGAGAATTGATTAGAGCCATGCGTTGTGCTGTGCGTTTATGTACGATGTCTTGTTTAGTCCTCACAATAGCTTTGTGAGGTAAGTTCTACTCCTATCATACGTACAGGAGGTACTGTGCTGCAGAGAAGCTGGGTATGGGGGCCCTGGGCTCAGAGCTTACAGACTCTCAGCAGAGATTTGCACTAAGAACATCTATGTCCGGAGTCCATGCTCTAGACCACCATGTTTTACCAGCTGTTTTGCCGGTATTGTCTTAAGTAAACTCAACGATTCTTTACTCCCCTAATCTTGTCCTTGGGGGATGTAGGACTCTTCGTCTCTGATCCAAGAGGGATCTGCTTCTTGGTCTTCTCCTTACTGTCTTCAAAGGCCTGGGTCAGCAGTGTACAAAGGCATCACATAGTATGCATTTGGCTTCTAGGCATTGGCAGTAGCCTTCTTATCCTTGTTGATGGCCCAGTGTGGTTGGGGTTTGGGGGAGATGGAAGATGAAGCAATTTCTGGGGATTTAGGAGTGCCAGTCTACGGTATGTGGAAGCTTAGGAAGAAGCCTGATGCAACAGTTGTCTCTCACGTTTGAGCTTCGAATGAAGGGCAGGGAGAAGTTTGCCGAGTGTATATTCTTTAGGGTGAACAGAATCTTCTTAGTCTGCCCTCGAGGCAGTTTTTAGTGCCCACCATGGGCTTCAGGGCTCTATCAACTCCCCTCTTTCAGTTCTCCATCAACATAAAATCTAGCACTAAGGTTTTATTTGCAAGGCTTAGGTTAGGGGCTTACTGGGGCTGAAATATTTCTATCACACATTTCTACTGTGTCTAAAGACTAGACACAGTAGGATTCAAGACCACTCCCCCGGTCTGTTGTTCTCCTTATGAACGCTTTATATTTCAGGGACAGGAGGAGTAGGGGAGGGGCAGAGAGAGAGAGATGGAGAGAGGCTCCGTACTGTTAGGGCTAGAACCCATGAACTGTGAGATCATGACCTAAGTCGAAATCAAGAGTCAGACTCTTAACCGATGGAGTCCCAAGCTCAGCCCCTCTTTAGATTTATGTGTGATTATCTGATGATATTTTAAGGAAGCCTGAGATTGTTAAGTAACTTGATAGTGTGTGATTTAAGGGCATTTCACATTGCTTCCTTGAATTTCCTAAAACACTAACTGGCAGAGCCTTGAAAACCTCTAGCCATTTCTGCAAAGCTTGCCTGCTGATTTGGGAGCAGTTTAAATTGCAAAAGCTCTGGATTCATCTTTCTCCTTTCTCTGGTATGACTTCTGCCCCCTGCAAATGGTCCATGCCCTGGGCCTCAGACTGGACTTGGCCTCTCCATGGAGAAGTGAGGCTAAAAATGACATGGGAATCCTTTTTGTTTTTTAGCATTGTCCATGATTACTCGTCCTGTTTAATAAAAGGGCAACTCCTGTTTTGGTCTTCCCCCTGAAACTGATGTATGAAAAATGTAAGGAATGTAAAGAATGCTTATTGTGAACCATAAGCGTGCACAATAGGGTAGGTGCTCATACTTCTCCTCTTGGCTTCTGGGCAAAGACACACTTGCCCTGAGGAAGGTGAGCAAAAGTTTGGGAGCTGTGTGGCAGGGGTGGTGGGGGGTAGTTCCCTTTCTCTTCAGGCATCTTGCGACATTTAGAATTAAACTCTCCCCGGGGCATCAGGGTGGCTCAGTCAGTTAAGCGTCTGACTCCGGCTCAGGTCACGATCTCACAGTTCTTGAGTTTGAGCCCTGCATCCGGCTCTGTGCTGACAGCTCAGAGCCTGGAACCTGCTTCAGAGTCTGTGTCTCAATCTCCCTCTGCTCCTTCCCTGCTCTCTCTCTCTCTCTCTCTCTCTCTCTCTCGCTCGCTCGCTTGCTCGAAAATAAATAAACATTAAAAGAAATTAAAAAAAAAAAAGAAAGAAAGAAACTCTCCCTGGGAAATTGGTATGGATAATGAGAAAGTCCAGTAAAAATCACTTTCTGCCCCTTTGCATGATTTCATTCTTTGTCTCCTCTTTTCTAAATATCACGTGTTGAGAAAAATAATGGGCTTAAGTACAGAGCTAAATAACCATGTTTAACAGCAGAAGAAAGGTAACTTTTTCTTTGAAACAAGTGACTTTTCTCCCACGGAGCCTCAGCTCAGGGGCGGAGACTGGTAGAGGGGCTGCTCTGTCCTCTGTTTCTAGACAGACAGAGCTTTCCTGAGGCGACAAGGATGCCAAGGCCACCGTTCTGAAAGGGATAAGGTTTTCTTATTGTCAATGAAGACTTCGTTAACTTTACCAGGGAAATAATGAGGTTGGTTCTTGATTTTAGCCTCAGGAAGACTTTAGCCAGACCCTTTCACCCTTTCCTTTTTTAGGGAGTTTCCTATACTGATGCTGAAGTGAAGAGAATTCGTTTCTTCACAACCCAGAAGGGCAGATGGAAAGTGTTATTCTTTGCCTCTGCAAAACCAAAACAAGTATTTCTTACAGGAGATAAGGCACGAGCACCTCACAGAAATAGTTTCCCCGCTCTTCATGCTGGGCCTCTGCCGTCTTCAAATGTGCTGTCGGAATTCCAAATAAATGAAGCTGAGCGCAGAGCTGGTCACAATTATGAAACCATTCTATTGTTCAGGATTCCCTGACTTATTTCCTATCATGTAGTCCAGATTTGTTCTTTTTCATTTCTTTATTGTATTTTATTTAAAATTTTTTAAATGTTTATTTTTGAGAGACAAGGAGAGACAGAGGGTAAGTTGGGAAGGGGCAGAGAGAGGGAGACACAGAATCTGAAGCAGGCTCCAGGCTCTGAGCTGTCAGCACAGAGCCTGACACAGGGCTTGAACTTGGGAACAGCAAGATCAAGACCTCGGATGAAGTCAGATGCTCAACCAACTCAGCCACCTATGTGCCCCTGTTCTTTTCCATTTCTTTACCTGTTTTTGGCACCATTCATTTGACCATAAGCACATGGATTTATTTTGGGACTCTCAGTTCTGTTCCACTGATCTATGTCTGTCCATATGCCAGTACCATACTTTCTTAACTGCTTTGTGTAGTGAGTTTTGACATTAAGAAGTATGAACCCTCCAACTATATTCTTCTGTTTCAAGACTGTTTTGGCTATTCTGGGTCCTTTACAATTATATAAAAATTTGAGAATCAACTTGTCAATTTCTGCAAACTATCCAGCCAGGATTCTGACAGGCACTGCATTGAACCTGCAGCTACACTTGGGCAGTACCTTCCATCTTAATATTAAGGCTTCTGATCCACGAACAGGGGGTGATTTCCATTGATTTAGATCTTTTAAAATTTTCTTCAACAATATTCTGTAATCCACAGTTAAGTTTATTAATAATCAGTTTATTCTATTTGATATATTGTCAATGGAATTATCCTTTAATTTCATTTTCAGATCATTTTATTGCTTGTGTATAGAAATAGAATGGATTTTTGTGTATTGATCTTGCATCCTGTAAACTTGCCAACTTCATTGGTTGGTTGTACATTTTTTAAATGTATTTTCAACATATAAGGTTGTGTCATCTGCCAAACACAGATAGAGTTCTTCCTTTCCAATCTAGATGCTTTTATTTGTTTTCCTTCCCAAAATTTCCCTGGCTAGACCACTAGTACAAAATTCAGTAAAAATGGTGAGTGGACATCCTTGTGTATTGTTCATGGTGTTAGGGAAAAGTATACAATATTTCACTATTAGGAATGGTGTCAGCTCTGAGGGTTTTTTTTGTACATGCTTATCAAGTTGAGAAAGTTCCATTCTATTCCTATTTTGTTGAGTGTTTTTATCACAAAAAGGGAATAGATATTGTCAAATGCCTTTTCTTCATCTGTTAAGATAATTAAGTGGTTTTTGTTTTCATTCTACTAATACAAGATATTATACTAATTGATTTGGGGGTGTTAAACCAATATTGCATTCCTGATATAAATCTAACCTGGCCATGGTGTATAATTTTTTTTAATGTTGTCAGGTTTGGCTAGCATTATGTTTCCGATTTCTGTGCTCATGTTCATAAGAGATGCCAGTTTGTAGGGTTTTTTTTTTTATTGTCTTCACCTGTATCAGGTGTTAACCTTAAAAATAAAACTTTCAGGGGGGCCTGGGTGGCACAGTCAGTTAAGCTTCCAACTCTTCATTTCTGCTCAGTTCATGATCTCCTGGGTTCATGAGATCGAGCCCCACGTGGGGCTCTGTGCTATCAGTATGGAGCCTGCTTGGGATTCTCCATCTCTCTGCCCCTCCCCTGCTCACACTCTCTCTCTCAAAATAAGTATATAAACTTAAACACAAATGTCCAGTTATGAATGAATGAATAAATAAGTAACTTTATTAAAAACAACAACAAACCCTTCCAGTTATTTTACCAGAAAAAGTTTTATTCAGGAACAGCGTTGCAATGTGGGACAAGCAAAGCCATAGGCAAGGAAGTACGCTGTTTTATGGAGGAAGAGCGTAAGTTGGGAAGGCTGTTATAAACAAAAAGTCTGTTGGAGTAAGCTAGGAGTTGGATGTATGTGGGTTCTTATTGGCTGAATCGTGACTGTCTCTCCTTGGCTGGGGTTTTTTTGGAGGGGGGAGAGGTGTTTCAGGAAAGCCTTTCTTCTCCTGCCTGGATAGTAAAGGAATAGCATCCATGTGAAACATCTCTCTCTCCCTGTTGGGTTTGCAGTTGACAAGTGGTAGAATATGCCAGCTCCCGCTGCCAAATCTCTGGACTTCATTTTAGTGAGCTTTCCTGTTATTAACTTTCACACAGAGTAATTAATACTGGCCTCAGATAATTATTTGGGAACTATTCTCTCCTGTTATCATGTTTCTCTCTCTCTCGCTCTCTCTCTCTTTTTCAGGATTTGTGAAGAATTGGTGTTAATTCCTCTTTAAATGTTTGGTAGAACTCCCCAATGAAGCTATCTGCTCCTTTTTTCTGTTGTATTTTTATTCTGTTTCATTAATTTCCATTTTCATTTTTTATTTCCTTCCTTTTTCTTGCTTTAAATTTTGATTGATCCTTTACCAATGTCTAAAAATGGAGTTTTAGGTTATTAATGTGAGGTCTTTTTTTGTTTTTAACATAAGCACTTACAGGTTGTGAATTTCCCACTGTACTAGCTGCATCCCATAGATTTTTAATATGTTCTTTTTCATTTTAATTCATTTCAAAGTCTTTTCCAATTTTCCTTTTGGTTTCCTTGACTTATTATTTATTTAGGAGTGTAGTGTTTAATTTCCACATATTTGTGTGTTTTCATCAGTTGTTTTGTTTATTTTTATCAATTCTTTGTTATTTTCTGATTTCATTCTGTGTGTTCAGGGAACATACTTTGTAGTCTATCCTTTTAAAATGATTGTTTTCTCATCCTAGAGAATGTTCTGCATGCGTTTAGTATTTCTGTAGATGTTCTTAGCTCAAAAGATGTCTGTTCTAGTCACTTTATAATGGCATTCAAATCTTCTATTGTTGATCTTCTGTCCAGTTGTCCTATGCAGTACTGAAAGTGGGGGAATGAAGTCTCCAGCTAAGGAGGATGGGTTGTGGAATGCCCAGCCCCCAAGACAGGCACAGGTTTGAGCAAGGCCCCTGCTGACACCATCCTCGCTTCACATCCCCTCTGCCCCATTCCACTTCCTCGTTCCTTCAAAGGAATCGCTCCCAGTGGCTCTTCCAGTAAACCCTCTGCATGAAATCTCTGCATCGCTGTCCATTTCCTAGGAAACCCACACTTGCAATGATCTTGGGCACAAACTTGAAGGGGGTTCGGAAGGCAGATTCATTGCTGTTTGGCGAGGAAGACCACATCGCTGGTAGTATGCGGAACCCTTGTATACGCTGACTTGCGATAGTAGCACAATTTTTTAAGTTTCCACTGGCTGTGAAGTGGTTGTGATACTAGAGGAAGCAAATACGCAGTTAACTGATGGGTGTTATATCTGAGGCATGTGAGCAGTTTGGGGATGAGAAGTAATTATAAGGATTGTAGAACCAAATGGCTCTTGCCTGTTGCTGTTGATGCACTGAAGGAAGATCATCATGAAAGCTGATGGGGAGTAATCATGCATTTAAGGTGTATCCATAAGGAGAAAACAGTCAGAAAAAAATAGGATCTGGAAATAATATAACACAAAAGGAGTGTTTATATTGGCCACATACAAGTAAAGATCACCTGATAAATTCACAGATAACCAGGGAATAAAGTATGAGATAATCAGTAATCTACCCTGCCAGCCCTTCTCAAATTACTTTTGAAGTTAGTTTTAATGAGAGACTTTTCAATAAAAAAATGTTTATTTTTGAGAGAGAGAGAGAGAGAGAGAGAGAGAGAGAGAGAAAGGCAGGGTGGGGTAGGATGGAGGGAGGGGCAGAAAGGGAGAGAGACAGGGAGACACAGAATCGGAACCAGGCTCCAGGCTCTGAACTGTCAGCACAGAGCTCTATGCAGGGCTTGAACTCACAAACCATGAGATCATGACCTGAGGCAAAGTGGGATACTTAACGACAGAGCCACGCAGGTGCCCCTAATGAGAGACTTTTAACTGTGGCCTTAAAAGGTGACCAATTAACCATTACTCCCCAAGAAAGATTCAGCATGGAACCAGGGTCAGAGCCCCCTCCCTACCCCCCTGCATGGGGACTTCCTTGTAGCACAGGGGTGTGAGACTTTAGTGTCCCAGAGAGCCACCAGAGCAGCCATCTGAACCACACGGGTGATGTTACAAACAAATTTTTTTTAAACTCAAAACAAGTAAACTTATTGTTCTAAGCCAATGAAATTTAGGGGGTTTTTTCCTTATGCTTGTATTGCAATTTAACCTAGATAACTCTGACTAACACAGGTCCCCAGTGAATAATGAGCCTAAAGGAAAGAGAACAAAGCTCTTTTCATTTTTTTCTCTTGATAATTCCCTATCAGCTTAAACAACTGATTAAGCTTTTCCATTTAAAATAATTTTTTTAACATTTATTCACTTTTAAGAGACAGAGGGAGAGGGAGACACAGGACTTGAAGCAGGCTCCAGTCTCTGGGCTGTCAGCACAGAGCACAGTGCGGGGCTCGAACCTACAAACTCTGAGATCATGAGCTGAGCCACCCAGGGGCCCCAAGGTTCTTCATTTTTATACAAGCATAAAGTCCTTGCGTATATAATATATATTTCTCCTAAAGACAGCTCGACATTACAGTGGCGGCTTAGTATATAAAAGAAGACCCTCTTTTTATTGGTTTAAATGTGGACCCATTGCAAATTTGTACGGAGGAAAGGTCAAATTAACACCACAGGAAAAGAGCAGATGTCAAGGACCCAGACAGTGTCATGTTCTGTTCCTTCATCTTCTGAATGTATCTATTTTTGAATCTAGTGTATGCTCCAAAAAGGAGAAAAAATAAATATCCAGACATGTCAGCAAAGTAAAACGCCAAGAAATAAAGACAAGTCATCAGCCCTCTGAGAAATGGGAAAAAGCGGGTCCCTACTGGAGGCAAGCTAGTGTGCTCAGGAGGGCAGTGGGGAGGACATGGGGCCCTGACCCCGTGCCCCCTGGGATCACAGGTGATGAGCACCGCACAAAGGTGACATGGATGAAACATGACTTTGGGGTTTACAGAGGCTACGGGTACATTTGTCCATTTGTCCTGCTTGGGTTCCCACCAGTTCTGTGGACCAAGCTAAAGCTGGAAGGAACCAAACTCTCCGTAAAAGCTTTTCTTTTGCCCCTGTTTATTAAACATGTTTGTTGTGTGCTCTTTCCTACCCTTTGTGCTCTGGTTGTTGTTGTTTCTTAATTTTTAATTATTTTCATTTTATTTTTTTATTTTTGAGAGACTGAGAAAGACAGTGCAAGCAGGGGAGGGCCAGAGAGAGAGGGAGACACAGACTCTGAAGCAGGCTCCAGGCTCTGAGCTAGCTGTCAGCACAGAGCCTGACACGGGGCTCGAACCCACAAACTGTGAGATCATGACCTGAGCCAAAGCCGGACACTGAACCGACTGAGCCACCCAGGCGCGCCTTGTGCTGTTTTGAGCAGAACTGTAAACAGCAGTTTACAGCTGTGAGCAGCAATGGTGGTGCAGTCATTTCCCCCCAGAGCTTCCTGAGTTTTGTTTTGTTGTTGCTGTTTTTCTGGGGATACTCTGACTCTTGGCTATACACAGGCCTCTGAATTCTCTCCCAGCGCTCACAGATCATTCTGTGATTAGAAGAGAGACTTCTAGCCTTTTCCCCCCAAGAACATATTCAAAGCAGATGTTGCCCATTACTCTTTTTCCACAATAAGGAGATGGAGCACTGACATTTGGATTACCTTTCTACACCAGCAGGTATTAGCCAAACAGGAGAAATTATTTATTCCTCATTAAAATTGGCTACCCAGAAACCCTAAATGTCATAACCATGACTTTGCACTACATTAGGGAGACTAATGGCAGTACGTGCCACTAAATGACCTGAATGACAAATTGTGGCTTCTTTGGCCCAGGAAAAAAATCTCATGTTTCAGATTAAATGGCTTATTTTAGGTCAAAATAAGGGGGGCGGTGAATTAGCCAAGGCATCAAGGGATTTAGATGCCCTTAATTAGGTGGTCACTTTTGCAGAGTGCTTCATTTTTAAGAGTTTGTGTGCTCCTAATTTAACACTGTACTTGCTGGGAGGAAATGTGGCTCTAGTGTGAAGTTTACCTATCCTGTCACCTGCTACCAATGTGAAACACATTCTGGAAATTCGAGAATGCTCTTTAAGCCCAGCTGAACTAAAGTGCACAGGAACTCTGGGTGCAAAGGAACTCTTTCCATCGAAGAGTTGGGCCTTTAACTCCCCTACTAATATACCTGGAAATCACAGGGTGTGAGTTGACTTAACATTATAGAAAGGAGTAATGGTAAGAGAGACCATTTGAATTTCTAGTTCAGGCAAATGCAGCTTGTTTCCTTTTTATTTGGGTAAATACTTTCCTTGCCCAATATCTTCCCAAACATGTTGTGTTGGTAAAAGTGCTTATCATGAAAAGACATAATTTGGGAAAATAGGGAAGTTTCCTTTTCTGCTATCTCTCTAGGTGAGGCTATCTACATCTCCCACAGTCATTCAGAGTCGTTATGCCTACTTCATAGATGAGGGAAATATGGATATGAAAATGGATCTTCTTTGTTTTAAAAAGGAGAAAATCTGCCTCTTTTAATGTGCAAGATCTACATCCTTAGTGTCTTTTCCTTTGCACGTCCTGGTTTGCACAGTGATGTTGTGACTCTTAGCCTACATCCATGATCCACATTTACTAGTTATATTGCTCTGTGCTTTATTTTCATTTGTTATGACTATAGATGATGGTAGGGTCATATTATTTTACAGCTAGTCAGAGACATAATTAATATTTTCAAAGTGCTTTCAAAAACTTTGTATGGGGATGCCTGGGTGACTCAGTTGGACTTCGGCTCAGGGCATGATCTCACAGTCCATGGGTTCAAGCCCCGTGTCAGGCTCTGTGCTGACAGCTCAGAGACTGGAACCTGCTTCTGATTCTGTGTCTCCCTCTCTCTGCCCCTCCCCCACTCACTCTCTGTCTCTCTATCTCTCAAAAAAAGAAAAAAGGACATAAAAAAAAAAATAACCTTTGTGTGAAAGGGAATGCAATGAAAAGCAGAATCTTATCTGTTCATTTGCATTTTATCAGGTTTGAATAAAATCTTTTCTTATGAAAGAGTATTAGCAGTTGAAAGTGACAAGACATTTTCCTTAGGAGTCTGGAGGACCTTAAAATCTGTTACACAGTATTAAAATGCAGAAAAGAAAAGAAAGAATTTTTAAAGTATATTAGATGTTTCAGACCACATGATGATTTTTCAAGCATACTTTCTGCAAAAAGGAAGGGACATTCCAGGTCTAGGAGTTGAGTCTGTTTCCAAATGGAAGTTCACCAACCCTGATTTGGTTTTATGCACCATCTCTGATGTGTTCTCACTTCTTTCTGTGGATGCCTTCTTGCAGCTTGCTGCCATGGCGTGCTCTCCGGCTTCATTCTCTGCATGTACATACCCCTCTGTGGATCTCAGGTTTACCTGCCGGCCACCCCTTTCTAGAGTTCTTGGATGCTCTGGAGGCTTTCCTTTTTAGAAGCAATTATTTCACCAGAGTTCTTTTTGCATCCTTGTCAATTTCATTATGTTCTCTTTTCTTATTTAATTTTATCTTTTTTCCTATATCATCAGGTGCTCACTGAAGCAAAGAGCATATTTTATTTTATTTTGTTTTGTTTTAATTTTAAATCCAAGTTAATTTACATGCAGCATAGTATTGGTTTCAAGAGTAGAACCCATTGATTCATCGCTTATGTATAACCCCCAGTGCTTAGCCAAACCAGTGCCCTCCCCCATTTAGCCCATCCCCCCATCCTCCTCCTCTCCAGCAACCCTCAGTTTGTTTTTGTATATAAGAGTCTCTTATGGTTTGTCTCCCTCTCTGTTTTTATCTTATTTTTCCTTCCCTTCCCCTAAGTTCATCTGTTTTGTTTCTTAAATTCCACTTGAGTGAAATCATGTATTTCCCTGATATTTAGCTTAGTATAATACATTCTCGTCCCATCCATGGTTTTGCTAATGGCAAGATTTCATTTTTTTGATTGCCGAGTAATATTCCATTGTGTGTGTGTGTGTGTGTGTGTGTGTGTGTGTGTACATATATATACACACACCACACCACATCTTCTTTATCCATTCATTAGTGGAAGGATATTTGGGCTATTTCCATAATTTGGCTATTGTTGATAGCGCTGCTGTAAACATTGGGGTACGTGTGTCCCTTTGAATCAGCATTTTTTGTATCCTTTGGATAAAGACCTAATAGTGCAATCATTAGGTTGTAGGGTAGTTCTATTTTTAATTTTTTGAGGAATCTCCCCACTGTTCTCCAGAGTGGCTGCACCAGTTTGCATTCCCACTGGCAGTGTGAAGGTGTTCCTCTTTCTCTGCATCTTCGCCAACATCTTTACTTTGAGTTGTTAACAAAGAACATATTTCATTCTGCTTCTAGGTGTATTATGGCATGATATTATTTTTTAACAAATAGAATAACAATTAAATTTAACCCCTGATTACATTTTCTATATCCAGTAGATTGGGACCAAAGAGAAATAATAGAGAGAGAAAAAGTCTTCTAATGACAACAGGAAAAAATTAGTCTGTTTTAACAAAAATAAATAGTTGAGGGGCACCTGGGTGGCTCAGTCGGTTAAGCGTCCGGCTTCAGCTCAGGTCATGATCTCACGTTCGTGGGTTCGAGCCCCGCATTGGGCTCTGTGCTGACAGCTAGCTCAGAGCCTAGAGTCTGCTTCTGTGTTTCCTTCTCTCTCTCTGCCCCTCCCCTGATCATGCTCTGTCTCTCTTTGTATCAAAATAAATAAAACATTAAAAAAAAGTTTTAAAAAAGAAATTTAGGGGTTCAGGGGGACCTGCAACTAGTTAGTTTCTAGTTGGTTTCCTTGGACTGTGGCATGGGATCTCAGCCACGTTGCTGCTGTCAAATCAGGTGCCTGTTCATAGAAGCACTGCTACAAGGAGCCTCATCAGCCCTGCTGAAGGGGTACAGATGTGCCAGAGCCCAATATGGCCTCCTTCCTGGCGGCTCCGTTGAGAGAGCACTGGGCTGCCTGGGGAAGGAGGATGCTTGATCCCCATCAGATGGGTCTTGTCCACACTGAGAAACGGGACACGACTGTGGGTGTGTCCGAGTCCCCGTACATCCATTGTAAGGGATAAAGGAAGTGAGAACATTAGCCCCTGGCTCTTGTCTCTTAGACCTCTTCTGCAGGGAGTATGTTTTGAAAGGTTTTCCATCATATACAACGTTTTCACACCTGGATCCATTCTGAGAAGTCCATTCCCATACGTCTTTCTCAAAGTTTCGTACTTTACCACTGACACCCAACACTTCTCTTTCCAAGGTCTGGGCTGTGGAACCAGATCAATACCCACTTCCCAGGAATCCATGGAGTTCATGCCCTTGGACCCGTTCCCCTACACTACGTAAAGAGTAAAATGTCCACTTAAGATGATTCTGTACTCCATATAATTTCCAGGTTACCCTGGAGGAAGGCTTCCATTCCTCAGCACTCTCCTTTTACCTAGTGCCTGCCTATGTCACCTTTGAGCCAGACCAAAGTGGACAATCCAGTGATAATGTGAAAAGCGGCATGCTTGCTGATTTAGAGCGCTTGTAATTGCACCTATCTCTTCCATTTATCCCAGGGAGTGATATTTCTTCATGTCCTCTTTGGACAGGAAGGAGTTGAACCAATGAATCCCGCTAAACCATTACCTCAAGGGCTAAAGGCCAGTGTGAAGAGTCTGGCAGTTGCCGACAATATCCATTACATCTGTACACTGGGAAAGTGGGGACACGGCTGCAGGATGTGTTTGCGTTTCATCATACCCACTGCAAAAACAAAGGAAATCAGAGCTTTAGACAATCTGGCCAGTGGACCCATGACAACTTTCATTCAGAGACTCCAGGTCTGAGTGTTCCCTCAGAGGCAGTATCCAAAAGAAATCAGTTTTCAGGATATTTCCTTCCCACCTAGGTAACACCCTGGAACAAGATTTACAGTATGCCTGTGGGGTAGTAAAGAAGAGCGTGTCCTCAGAGCTACCCAGCCTTTCTTCCAGCCTCTGGCTGCTCGGCCTGAGAACTGAGTTGAGTCCAGTGTCTGAGGATGTACCATGACTCTTTAGTGGGGTGCCGGGGTCCAGCCTCTGTCACATATGGAGGTTCTGCCTATCACACAAGGCCTTCAACTTAATACCTGCATCCCCGAAATTAAATAGGACAAATCTGCAGGTCAGGTCATTTTCTGAGATCTGATTTCCAAATTAGACACTGCCTATTATGATTATATCCACTTTTCTTCCTACTTCCTTTCTTCTCCATTTCAGCTGAATCTTCTACAATCAGCAGTTCCAGCCTACTAAACCCAGCTGTCAAGCTGTTTAAACACTGGATTGCTTCTCTTCTCAATATTTTCCTTTTCGTAAAGGAAAAAAGTGGCCTTTTAGGACCACTTGAGGGACTGGTGAAGAAGGAGGTTGACAGTCCAATCTAGTTTACTGTTCCCTAAGTCTTTTAAGTATTCTCTACATAAAAGAATGATTTTCTGGGGCACCTCAGTGGCTCAGTTGGGTAAGCGTCTGTCTTCCACTTAGGTCATGATCTCATAGTTAGAGGATTCGAGCCCCTCATAGGGCTCTGCCCTGACAGTGTGGACCCTACTTGGGATTCTCTCTCTGCCCCTCCCCCATTCATGCTTTTTCTCTCTCTCTCTCAAAAATAAATAAAATTAAAAAAAAAAAGGATGTTCTGACTTCTTTGATAACCCCTCATATGATCTTGTGTTTGGTCTGAGTCTGAGTTGGCTGGCCCACCAACTGGATTGAACTGTATAACCAGCTGCCTAGGCGAGCACAATGAGTATGGGCACTAGGGTGATTGCACCGACACCAATGGTGGTTGCCACCTAGTCTAAAATGGTGCTTTCTCTTCTTTGGTTCAATATCTTCAGAATGTATGACTTAATTCCTCCCAAATTTTCAAAAACTAAAAAGCTCTGTCTGAGAATAACTCGTTCTTCCTTACTTGGATGCCACACTTTATCCATGGATCACTTTGAGATCCAGTGCTGGCTGTACAGTCAGCAGTAATGAGGAGACAGTGTTGCAGGAAATGAACAAATAAGCATTTGAATATGGGTTGGAGGGTTAAGTCCTCTGAACTTTTGCAGCTAGCCAGTCCTATTCCAGCTGTAAAGATGGCTCACTTGTCCACTCAGTGGCTTACCTTTTGCACAAGAGACCGAGTGAGCGTGTTATTTTGATTGGAATTATAATCTATAAACTTGGAGACTGAGTATCTAATGTGGTTTTGAGAGGTCCCAAACAGTGTCTAAAAACAGTAAGGAGTTCATTTTGAATGGTCACATTTTCATCGGAATCATGCTGGTTGCTGGCCGAACACACAAACTGAGGGTAGGTGATGTGGTGAAGTGTCAAGACAAAAGACCAGGAGACCTGCTTAAGACCATGTCAGTGACCTGAAGGGGGAGGGTCTCTAAACTAGGGGAGTAGCAACGGGAAGGAGAGGTGCAGACGGTTCCAAAGGTGTTTGGGAAATAGAATCGATAGGACTTGACGAGAACTGGGTATGATTTGTTCAGGAGGAAAGAGGTTTCCAGCTTGGATGAACTTAGTGGGTGTCTATGGAGGAAGAGAACATAAGAACAACAAGACTGTCAGGAAAGGTGATGAAATTAGCTTCAGACACACTCAGTTTGAGATGCTAGCTTTTCTGAAGGAAAATCTCCAGGAAAGTTTGGTATAATGTTTTTGTGCACAAGGTCCTTAGCATCTGGAAAAAGCTGAGAAGGCATGGGTCCCCTGTGCCCAATCAAGGTGTGTCGCCTAGCCCAAGGACCCTGTTTTTTCTTCCATTTAGATGTGGAAGGGGTTCCTGCAGGAGACTGGGACTTTTCTATTCATTTTGGTCCAGGATCAGACATGACCTGAAATTTTCCCTTAGGGGAACCTGTCTGTTAACAGCCAGTCATTTTTACTAGGTTGACCAAATGCTCCAGGCACCTGTAGCCAGTAGGAACTTGACAAATTGAAGGAGGTGAGATATTCTTGTACATAAACCCAATACTTCACAGATGCCATGTTTCCAAGGCAGTTGCCCTTTTTTGATCAGTGGATGTGAAAATCCAGCTTCACCCTTTAGGGATCTCAAATGCAATGTCTTTCCTTCAGCCCACTTGCATTGTGGCTCTTTCATGATTTTGAAGCTATTTTGAAGCTAACAAAACTTTCTCCAAGCACAATCTACTTCTAAATATTTTCTCCTAGACACTAAAAGAAGCTGAAAGCTTCATCTTGCCGTTCCCTCAGTAACTCTGCAATGTTGTCACTGAGAATGGCCTTGAATTCTGTTTTGGCTTCTGGTCCTCCATCACTGGTCTTTAGCATTCACAATCCTTCACAGAGGAAGCATGAGAAAAAATGCGGTGCATTGTGAAAACTTGTGTTTCATTCATCATATTCTACCTTGGTGCATAAAGAGGCTTGGTCTGTAAATGTCATGCAAAACAACTGTCAGGCTTTATGAATGTTTCACACAAAATATTTCTGGTAGTTGGAGTTGTTTGGCCTATAAAAGGGGTTTGTAATTGATTTCTTTAAAAAGTCTATGCAGTACAATTCTTTTGGCATTAATGCCTGGCAACAGTTTTGGGGAGAGACAATGAATCTGGCTTGGCTGGAATTTGTAGATTGCAAGCACAATCGGAGAGAGGGCTGTTCGCATGTTCTCCACCTCAAAAAGGTGGTCACGTGACTCTGCCCCCACCAGGCCAGGATGCGGAGAGCCAGCCACAAGAGAAGTAGCCAGGAAAAACATTCCCTCTCT
Organism: Suricata suricatta; assembly: GCF_006229205.1. NCBI lineage: Eukaryota > Metazoa > Chordata > Mammalia > Carnivora > Herpestidae > Suricata > Suricata suricatta. The sequence goes on along the minus strand of NC_043703.1, from coordinate 27,047,899 downwards.
TTATTTCTTTTGGATTCAACTTGTCCTGAAACCTCTGGAGACAAAAACGACTTCTGCTGTTCCAGTAGCAGTATGTGAACAGCGCGCTTCTCAGTGCTGCTCTTTACACTGGGAGCGGCGCGTTCTCTCCCTGCCGGCTCTTCAGGAGGTCAGCCCCAATGCACAGCTTGTATTTAGGGTCCCGCCGACCGGGTGGTTTCTCAAGAGTTTGCTTTAAAAGAAATTGCATTTTTTATGAATTTTCATTGGAAATTTTCTTTGAAAGCGTATGGGGGCTGGTGGAAACAGAAGGGCTCCTTGGATCTGTGGTGAGCACTGTGTTCTGGGTCAAATGTGCTGCTTTATAAAAAAAAAAAAAAAGAATTCGTTTGCAGACAATGGCTTGGAGAAGCATATTTGGGGGTAGGGGTGCGTACATATGCTAGACATGAAATAAGTGTTGAGGGGCCTTAGCCAGGTCATCTGAATCAGCTTTTTTTCTTTTTAATGTTTATTCGTTTTGAGAGAGAGAGAGGGAGGGAGGAAGGGAGGGAGGGAGACACAGAATCCGAAGCAGGCTCCAGTCTCTGAACTGTCAGCACAGAGTGTGACATGGGGCTTGAACCCACAGACTGTGAGATCATGACCTGAGCTGAAGTTGGATGCTTAACCGCTGAGCCACCCAGGTGCCCCCGTCTGAATCAGCTTTGACTATGTCTTCATACCATTGCTCAAGGTCATTCCAAGGTCGATCTTGGATTTTCACATCCCAACCACTTTCTGCAAGGTCCGTCAGGCTGGTCTGTATCTAAAACAAAAGTGAGTTTTTCCTTCTGTTGAGTGTCACGGAACCACAGAGAAAATAGTAATGAAGGCCATACAGCCACTCTGTTCTAGGCACAGCACCGAGCATTCTGGTTGCTTCATCTTTCATTGTAAAACAATGCAAGGGGTCATGATGTCATAACATGCTGCCCATGATGCCCAGCTAGGGGCGACATTGGTTTTGGGTGTACTCCAAGGTCATGGGAGGAAAACGTTGGGAGCTGAAGCTGGAAAGTTGAGCTAGCTGACTGTTAAAAGATCCCCATGACCCATGCTAATTACCCCAGCCCATAGGGATCTTTTTCTCCCTGTTTCTTCTTCTCTCTTTTTTGGACCTTATCTTCTCATGTTTCATTCTTTCTTTGGCTCCTGTTGTTTCCTCTGACAGTGACTGTGAACCCTCAGCTTCCTTGATTCTCTCCAGATCTGTATCACTTTCCATGGATTTAGACTGACTTGGCCATTCCCACTCAGGTCCTCCTATTGGTGTAAACTGTCAGTGTGTCTGGACTGCACACAGCATTGTTTTGTTTTTAAGATTTTTTAAAATATTTGTTTATTTTGAGCGAGAGAGCACACATGTGGGCAGGGGAGGGGCGGAGAGAGAGGCAGACAGAGGATCTCAAGTGGGCTCTGTGCTATCAGTTCAATGTGGGACTTGAACTCACTAACTGCCAGATTATGACCTGAGCCAAAGTCAGACGCTGACTGAGCTTCCCAGGCACCCAGCATTGTTTTCTCCTATAAGATTGTACAAGGAGATATTTGGGTAGAGCTATATTCAGTCCGTGAAGCATCCTTGCATGCTATGTCCTTTGTAAAAGTCTTCCCTTGAGCCATATTTTGCACAGGAAAGTAGACATCCTGCCACACTGACATTCTTCATTATAATCTCCAGGACAATAGAGAAAAGCTCACCATGAGGAAAAGATGGTGTAAGCTTTTCAGATGAAAACAAGGTACTAGGGATACTTCTCTTTCTCTCCCTCTCTTTAATCCTGGGAGATGTACTTCAGCTGAGGGTCACAGCTGTCAAAGTTAAGAGATAAGTGAGGCTCAACAAATATGGGTTGACTAAAAGGGTGATAGGTTAAATATTTAAATTGTTCTATTTCTGAGGGTAGCCAAGGCACTTGAGGGGCACCTGGGTGGCTCAGTTGGTTGAGCGTCTGACTCTTGATTTTGGCTCAGGTCATGATCCAAGGGTATTAGGGTGGAGCTCCATGAAAGGCTCCACCCTGAGTGTGGAGCCTGATTAAGATATTCTCTCTTGCTCTCTCGCTCTCTTGTTCTGTCACTCTCTCTTCCCCTCCGTCCCTCCCTCCCTCTCCCCCTGTCTCCTCCCTCTCTCTCCTCCCACTCCCAACCTCCTCTTCCCCCTCCCTTCTTCCTCTACTTCCCTCCCTCCCTCCCATTACCTTCTCCCACTGGTGTGCCTTCTCTCTCTCAAGAAAAAAAAAGGAAGATGGACGGATAGTCTCAGAATCACTGTCAATAATCTGTGAGGAGAGCTGAACTGCAAATGCCATGTGGAACAAATGGAGAATGAACTAATGTGCATCCTGAGGTTACGCATTTGAGAACTTGGCTTCTCCTGGCAAAGTGATAGCTCTGGATTACTAAACATGTAGTTTGTGAGGACTTAGAAGCTTGTGGTCACTAAAAGCTACATTCACTTTGACTTAGATTCACTAACAATTCACATTAAACTAGCTGCATTTCTTAGTTTGGAAAGCACTCGGTTGGCTAATCAAGAGAGTCATAAAAAATTTGTATTCTGCATCTTGTTTGACAGAATCTCAATATGGGGTTAGGCATATAAGTGCTGGAGTCTTTGAGGATGGAGTTGAAATCCCCATGACACCACCTTCTGATTAAGCATCTTAACTACTCTGTGTCCTAGTTTCTTTATGTGTGACGTGAGGGTAATAACATGGCCTACTTATTAGAGTTATTGCAGAGACTAAATGAGCTAATGCATGTAAACCTCTTAGAAAGACACCTAATACATAATAGACCCATAATACATGTTAGACATTATCATAGTCATGATGTGGATGCTATCTTTGTATACCACTTAAAGAAGTGTGGGCAGTCCTGTGCGTTCCGGAGAGTTACAGCTCCTGGATAGGGTGAGCCTAAGGAGTGCTCATTGTCTCATTGATACCAACTTTGAGTTGGGCGCTCTGGTTTGTATCCTTGTCCTGTACTCTGTCAAGAATTCTGCTAAAGATTTGCATGATGATATAGGAGAAGTCCTTACAAAACTTACAGCTGAAGCAAAGTGGAAGCAGAATAAGAATGTTAAATACTAGAGTGGGACTTTAAAAAGAACTTGAGAAGTTTAAAAGATAGCTCAAGATTCATACAATGCAGTTTAGTGGGGCTTTGTGCAATGCTTACATTTGCATTCCAAACATTAGTGGTACTCTTCTAGGGTTAGAGGACATCTGATTTGAGAATAATTCATATAAAAATTAGAAATAAGAATTTATGAGTCCCTGTAAGAATGTCCAAAAGCTAATGCAGTTTTGGGCTAATTACAATGAATAAAATGGTCACCCTTGCACCACGCTTTGAGCTGCTTGGATCCTTGGGAAACATTGCACTTCATTCCAGGTCAGAAGGGATCAGAAGGGACATTGTCATGAAACAACTCTATAGGGAAGTATAAGGGTGGTAGAGGCCAAGTCACTTCCATCAGTAGTGGAAGGAATTGGGGATAATGGGCCTGGAAATCAGTGGTAGTCATCACGGATTTAGGACACCCATTGTGAAATATCTGAAATACCTAACCGGAAATGGTAAGTCAGTGCATCCCACAGAACCACAGAAGGCAAGAGTGGTCCATGTGTGTGGAAATTACAGTGAGGTGGATTTCATTTAATGATACAGAGGTGCTTTGTAGAACACGTATCTAAAAGTGGAAAGTCCTGCCTTGTAGAGCAGGGGGCCCATTGTCGCCTGAAGTACCTAAACGCAGTCAGGACGGACGGCAGCGAGGTGGAGAGGAGACGGGCCAGAGAGCAGCTAGTGTTCTCTCCAACCACAGAGTCTTTAATTCTCAACCCAACACCCTTTCTCTGGAATCCACTGTAAATAAGGAGACACATTGGAACATGATCAATTATGAGTCAAGATATCCAGCAAAACTGATCACTCGGGAGTGAAGGCAGAAGAGCAGTCAGACAAAACCCAGGACCCGGGAAATGCAGCCCTCTGGAAGTACAAGCAGGAGAACAGAACAAAACAAAATGGAGTCCCCACATGAAAACACATTTCAAGCAAACAAGAGGCCAAGGAGCTCATTTAAGACTTATATAAAGAAATCCAAGAGGTTGTGGGGGGTAGGGAGGGAGATGAATAGTTTGCAGTGAGCCATGAAACTAGGTCCAGAATAAGTAGATAGAATCAGTGTTAAGAGTACAATTAAGGAGAAGAACCTTACAGCATTAGGATATGGAAGGTGAGGAATGCCAGGGGGGGCATCGAAATTGGAAAAGGCAGTATTAATCTTCCTGAAGGAAACCAGCCTATGCTCAGAGGCACCCGGAGGGATAGAGCTGGGTGGGCTTTTATTTGATTCCTTTTGGAAGAGTGCCTGGAGGTGTAGCTCTTCTCTCATTTTACCTGCCAGAGGTATAGACAATGTGCAATTCTGGCTGGAAGACGCATGCTATGAGACATTCAAAGGGAGGAGAAAATAAAACCAACTCAAAAGAAAGAGCGGTTAAAAAAATTGTTTGGAGGAATAATTCCCTCCTGCACTTTGTAAGAAAGGGATGTTTTCAGAGACAGGAGTTGCTTAACAAAGGTGAATTAGCAAGGAGGTTGCCAAAAGCAATCACCTAAGCAGCAAAGAATTTGGAGACTGGCTTATGAAGCCTGGGTTGAAGGATAACTCTTCAACTGATGCCAGGGCCAGGAAGTTCATTAATAAGGGAAAGGGGACAAGCGGAATAGATACAATCTACTTACAAGAAAGCAAAGTTAATAGACAAAATAAAGCAAGGCAGGTGTGTAATGGAAGTAGAAGCAATTAACTTTGAAACTCAGGCAGGATTTGTCGGGGGGAGGGGGTGGGGGAAAGGTAAGCAGACTGAATAATTTTGTTTGGAACAGGAAAAGAGGAAGCTGATGGAAAGGCTGATAATTACAGGGTGAGAAGAATGTTCCCTTTCAGGATACAAAAGATGTTAGGAGACCTGGGAAGAAACAAACATGCTGAAATGAAATCCTCAAATTCAAGGTGATGAATTAGGATACAAAGTCAACACCACAAATTTATTGAGTTCGTAATATGTCACAGTCCCTATCTTCCAGTAAAGAATGCTTTTCTCTAAGAAGCTCTCTGTCTAGGTGAGGATAATAATACTCTGATCCTCACAATAATCCTTTGAGGTAGGCATTACTACTATGAATATTCCTATTTTACAAATGAAGAAATGGAGACAGGGTTGAAAGAGTACCCTGTTTTGACACAATGAGAAATCAGTGAATTGTGAGATGAATTTGGGTGCTTTGACTCCAGAAGCTATGATCTTAACCCCTGTTCTGTTCTGCCTCTAGGATGATGGTTCCGCTGATGGGGTCACTTTGGGGGGCTAGGAGTTTCCCTAACTTTCAAACACATCCTCTGAGAGAGTAACACAGTACTTGAAATTCTACCACTGGACTCTCTCCCAGGGATAGTCATTGTGGAAGAAGAAACTTGTCAAACCGTTACTGACCACTGACTCTGGAGGATTTATCTCCATGTGTTCAACAACCATTTCCTGAGTATTTGCTCAGGATTGTGCCCTGCAGTATGTATGCCGAGATGAATGAAATATTTTCCCCTCCCCGAAGCCCTACGTGTTCAGGATACTGTACAGCCCCCTGGTCTAAGCTGTCACCGTCTCTCCCCTGGATTCCCGCAGAAGCTTCTGGACTGGTCTTTCCATTCTAAACCCTTTCTATATTAATTCCCACATGACAGTCACAGTTGTCAGTTTAAATGCACGTCTCAGCTCGTCTCTCCCTATTGGGATCCTTTGATGGCTTCCCGCTGCTTTTGGGGATTAACACTGAAATCATTAAAATGACCTACAAGTCCTGGTATGATCTGGCCTCTATCTAACTTTCTAGATTAAGGTTGTTCTCCTCTGCCCCATACTTTTCCAACGTCTCCATGATATCGTGGTTTTCCCCAAATTACTTTTGCCCACTTAATTGCTATTTTTTTCAGATCTCCCTGCTAATGTCACCACCCCACGATGTCTGCCATGAGCACCATCTTGTAGCTCCCTGTGGCTTTATCTTCCAAGCTTTGACAAGTTAGTGTGACTCATTTGATTAATATCTGGCTCTTTTAGTAGACTCCGTTAGGACACGGATTTTTATTTTGCTCTCATTTGTTTCTTTACACTTAGAAAAGTGTGCAATAAACATGTATTGATTACATTGATCTTTTTCTCTTGGAGAAGATGCCTACTTCTTTTACTATTGATTCTCCAGTCTCTTCATTGTGTTCCGTTTATGCTTATGCATGATGTCTCTCCCCTCATGGTGTGTACATATGGCTGGATCTGTCTCCTGCCTTCTGTTGCACTCTATTTCCCACTGTCCTACTTGACATTTGACACCCCCCCCAAGGGGTTCTTATAATGGTTCAGCTGGTTATTGTTCAGTATAGTGAAGCAGTTTGGGCATTTCCTATCAGCTGTCTTATAAAGTGCTGGAAGGCCAGTGGATAGTTATATTTGGGTCAGCTACCCGTTCTTGATCCAGACAGACATGGTCATGGTTGCAGGGTCATAGAGTACAAATCACTGAAGTCAACCGGTAAGGAACTGCCTGTATGCCTTCTTTGAAAGGAGTCTTGAACATGGCAGGCTTCCAGAGTCAGCACTGAACATGGCATTTGGAAAATGTTATATAAGTAATAAGTAATCATTGAGTGATGAATGATAAAGAAATGAAAAATGACTGAGCTGAGGACATCTACTAGCAATGTCAGGGCTTGGCGCTGCAATGAGAACTTGTATCTCCTGATTAACTTTCCAGGGTTCATTTGATTATACCAGTCCATGGCTAATGAGAACATGGAATAAGTAAACAGTTATAAGAATGACACCTAGAGAAAGCACTCAGACCCTAAATATAGTGTTAGTGTATTGGTGTGTGTGTGTGTGTGTGTGTGTGTGTGTCCTTGCTCCCCTTGCCTAATACTATTCCCCTCTAACTCTGGAAGTCCCTTATAGACAAGGGCAGTGAAAGGTTTCTTCTAGATGAAAAAGGCCATCTCTCTACCACCCCCTGGAACGCTTACCTACCCACATCACTTGGTTTTCTGCACACTCCGTGTTCCATGGCACAAGATATATATTCCATTAAACAAAACTTTTAGAATTTATTTTTTTACATTTATTTATTTTGAAGGAGAGAGAGAGAGAGAGTGAGCGAAGGGGCAGAGACAAAGGAAGAGAGAGGATCTCAAGTAGACTCCGCACTGTCAGTGCAGAGATCTGCGTGGAGCTTGAACTCATTAACTGAGAGATCATGACTTGACACGAAACCAAGAGCCAGATGCTTAACTGCCTGAGCCATGCAGGTGCCCCAAATTTTTAAAACTTAAACACAGGAAGGAAGAACTGTCCTGATAATATCTTTTGAAAGATGTTTTGGAGTAGGCAGGTCAGGTATACTAAGAGCCAGGGAGGGCTTTAGAAAGTGATACACAAGACAGACTTGGTCTGGAGTTGAAATGGTGAGACCATTCTGTCAATAATCGATTATGTCCAATGATCTTGTTGACACCTAAGAGAAATGAGGTTGTTGGGATATTCTTTTGGGGACAGGTTACCCTGGATTATGCAACCACTTGTCTCTACCCTTTTTGTAACGGTGGAGCCACAGAGGTAATACACTTCACCTGTCTTTTCAAACGCCTCTCCCTTGAGCTTTGTTTGGTGGGAACTCTGAAGTTGCTCTTGACAGTTAACCTAACTTTTTTTTTTTTCCTTTGCACAAGAGAATAAACCCAAGTACAGCCTTTGGGGCAATAGTGGACTTTTTGTTCTCCCATTGAAAGCCTCTGGGATTGGTGGCCGATGAATCACCCCCGGTCAGATTTACAGACAAAAGCTTTTCTGATTGGCTGTCACTGGGTCAGTTTCCCACCCTGTCTTATCTCTGTCTCATCCTTGTAGTTTGACAATAGGACTGGGTGTAAGGCCTTGTTAGTTTGGGGAGAGATACTGTGGCTTCATCTGAGCCTTTGCCTGGTACGAGTGATGTCAAGTGAGACAAGAGACAGAAGAGCACTTTGCAAGGACCAAGGTGCTGTGTACAGTGAGGGATAGAGCAGACAGGAAGGAAGGCCGTCTATGGAGAAGACCAGAATGACCTTGAGAAACTCATCTGTTATAGGCTGAGGAATTGGAGGAAATTCTTTGTTCACCAACTTGAAGTGCCTTTGCAAGCACAGGCTTTATATTTAGTGAACATTTAAAAAAATGTGTGTACCACAGCGAAGAACTGAGTTATATTAAGGTAAAAGGCACACCTGGGTTAAGAAGTGACAGGGCAGGATGATTAGCTAATAGACGTGCAGTTCCTGCATTTACTGAGAGAGAATGCAGACTGCAGAAAGCACATTTGAGAAAATGTGTCCCAACCATTTCATTTAAGAGAGGAGAAAACCGAAATCTGGGAAGTTGAGGGACTTGTTTAATGCCACCTACCAAGTTAATGGCAGAGCTTGGATCTTCTCAACCTCGTACTTGTCATAAAAGGAGTTCCAGCCTCAGTGTCTGAGACCTGGATTCAAGTCCTGGATGTACTACTTACTGTGTGTCCTTGCAGGTTTGTTGTTTTTGTTGTTTAAGTTTATTTATTTATTTTGAGAGGGAGAGGGAGAGAGAGAATCCCAAGCAGGCTCCGCACTGTAAGCACTGAGCCCAACATGGGGCTGGAACCCATGAACCATGAGATCATGACCTGAGCCGAAATCAAGAGTCAGACGCTCAACTGCCTGAGCCACCCAGGTGCCCCAGTTTCTATTCCTACGCTGTGGCAAGAAGTACTCCTACTCCACTTGCCTCCCTGGTAGGCTGTAAGAGTAACAGATGCAAAAGGATTGAGCTAGGAGTTATGTAAGTGCAGGGTTAGGTTGCATTTGTTTGCCTAAATCAAAGTATTACCACTCAATACTATCTGTTTGATAAAACCAACTTTGTAAGTACTAAAACAGTGGAGATGAAAACCTGGTCTGTCATTTTCTTATGCCCTTTAGAGTCTGGCAGTAGTGCTGAGGACACACGATGTAGAATGGGGCTCAATAAAGAATTGTTGATTTATTGAAGAGCAGGATTCGTGAAATTCAAGCGTACTTGTAACAGCAGAGCTTGCTTCAGGGAACTCTCGCTTTCAGAGAATGTATGTAAATAGACCATCACCCAAAGTTAATATTGCTCATTACTGTTTTCTCATACCATGGATTCTAGTGAGTTTTCCTTCTAAAATGATCAAGGAGATGAATAATTTCTTGCTTGCCAGGAAACGTTTCGCCTTCCCAAGTCACAAAACTTGCCCTGATTTCAGGTCACACAGTGAAACTTTATCAGGAATAGCCCCACATTCATCACTGATATCCACTCTAATTCTTGGTAAACTAACTACGTGTTTATTAAAAATCAACTATGGGACAATCATTGTCCTTTTCAAACATGTTGGTAGACAACATTCACAAAGTACTCTTTTCAAAGACCTAGCAGAAACACGCTTTAGCACTGTAAATATTAGGATATATATTTTTTATTGAGTTGGAATTCATAGAACTTAAAATTATCCATTTTAAAGTATACCGTCCAGTACATTCACAGCGTCGCACAGGCGGCACTGCTGTCTGGCTCCAAAACGTTTTCATCACCCCAAAAGGAAGCCCGTACCCATTCAGTGGACACCCCCTAATCCTTCCTCGCACCCTCCCCTCCCTGGCCCAGGCCCTGACGACCACCAGTCTCCTTTGTGTTTCTGTGGATTTACCTACATGATCCAATTTTATTCTTCTAAGTTTTCTGTCGGGCAGTGTCTCCTTTAGCTTCATACTGGTCTTGAGGAAGATGATCAGGTTGTACTTTCTAGCTACAAAAATAAAAATAGAATTAAAGAGAAGTTAATTGACATGCCACCGGCCAGTCAGGGAGGCGCTGGCTGGCCATGCCAGAAATATGATTAAGCATGACAGATTACATGTGTACTCAGTGAGAAGAGAAGCACAGGTAAGGGTTTGTCGGTCTCACACTAGCCAGTCTCAGATTCGTGCCCTTGAGCTCCTCAGCTTGGATAGGGTGGGCAACAGTGTGTGTTTGTTCACTCAACAAAGAATGTGTGCCTCGCACAGACAAGTTGCTGGGATACGTATTTATGAATGATTGCTGTGTGCGTTGCAAATCACGGTTCCTAATACAGATACCTTAGTAGGCACTAGTTTCTTACAAATCAGGACACGCTAAGTAAATGTTATGTTCCTAGAGAGGGATCCTTTAAACACACACATGCACACGTACCTGCACACACGTTGGTTTGTTAATATTTGGAAAGCACAGCTCTTTCAGCTGGACTAGTGGTTTTCTCCTAAAACTGCCTCGTAGATGTCTAAGGTGACCTGGGCGCGCAAGGCGGGCTCCTGTGCGGTCCTTTCTGGCCGCAGGTGCGTGCTCCTCAGTGCCTGACTGAGGTGACTGTTGGACTGTAGGGCTCGTTCGGGGGCTGTTTAAAATGCCTCTTCTTCAGGAGCTCTGCAAATGCGTGCTAAGGTGACTTCACCGGAGTCTCCCCTGAAACACGGCCCTTGATGCCACGATGTCTGGTTTGTTGTCTTCTGTGCGTGGCACGCAGGTGCGGCGTAAGGAGTTGTGCAGAACGCTCGAGTTGCGAAGTGAGGGAGACGGGAGGACCTGCACGGCTCAGTCAGGGGTGCTGCTGTAAACAGTCGTGTCTGGCATGAATTCGGGTTCAGTTTATAGCCCATTCTTTTTTTCAAAGAAATCACATTATACATGGAATTAGGACCTGGGAACCCCCGGCCCCTCCACAATATGATGGTCTGCCTGGGCCTTCATGATAAGAAGTTTCAGGTTATTCTATTGAAATGCGAGGGACTAAAGCGGGTTTGTTATCTGTTGCCTTTCAAAGGCCTCTAAGCAGTGAAATACTATCTGAGAGTGTGAAAGAGACACAAGACCAGACTAGCAGGTGTTGATCCAAAACGAGGTGAAAACACTCAGGGCACAAACTTACAGCCAGTGAGAATTTGTTTTTGTGCCTTCAGGTAGGCAATGCCTCCCAAAGAGCACATGAGCTACATTTTTAGTCTTATGGAATATGTTTTAAAATTGTATGGTATGTGTGCTGAAAGAAACAGTTTACGATTCATCCCAGTGCTGATTTCTCTCACACTGCAGAGGAACGATGACATAAAGGTTAATATCAAAATTCATAATTTGTAATTTAGGTCGAGACCTTTTCGGTTTTGAAGCAATTTGCCCCTATGTGGTTCATAATGGGGGCTTTTATTATTGGACCCATTGCCTGGCCTTTGGATGGAAGTGTTTACATTTCTTTGGTGTACCGGGGAAAGGACTCCTGTTTGACCTTGAAAAGGAATAAGGAAAATCATTCTTCTGGCTGTACTTGTTTGCTGTATTTTCCACTGAGCTGTGATGATCATATCAGGATTCTGCTTCGGAGTTGATTGGTTTTTCCCAAATGGTCCCAGGTTTTGAAAACATTTACATTACACACAGAAAAAAAAAACATATGTCTCTGTTCTCCCTCTCTGCTCCAGATCCTTCTCTTTCAAATCAAACTAAAAAACTTCAGTGTTGGTCAGAAAGCCTCCGGTACGTGACTCATGTACCATGCACTCAGACACAATCCCAGACAGAATTCGTTTGCGTGAGTTGAAATGTTGTTGTTAGTAACTTCTGATGATGGTGTTTCAGTTTCTCCCATGATGAGGATTCCTGCTCAGGAAGATAGAGCCTTCCCCAAAGTTGGGATCCAACAGAATCCTGTTCATTCAGGGAATATTCAGTTCTGACTGGCTCAACTAAAGGCCAATGTGTTTTCTGTTCTCGTTTACACACAAGCACCAAAGATCATTCGGAGTAAAGCATGCTCTGCATCGCCTCTGGGGGAGGGAGAAAGAGAAGGAAGCAAGGAGATGGAGAAGGAACGAGAGAGGGCAGGAAGGAGGGAGACAGGACAGGAAGAAAAACGGGAAAAGGGGGGATTTTGTCTCTGCACGTTCGCCCCTGCGCTGCCCCGTGAGTATACTGGTCCAGCTTTCATACTGATATGAGGATGCTAACTGGCCACAGGTTTCCTAGAGAACGTGCTAGGTCAGTGGTGACATGCGAGGGTGGATTTTACACCTAGCTTGTGTCTTTGAAAGCGTTACTGTCTGGATAAGCCCTGGAATCTTGGCTTCCCATTGAAAAAATCAATGAGGACAAGGATCCCACCGCCGTATCACCAAGGAGTTGAAAACACCTCTTTACCATCCCAGGCCTCCACTCTGTAGTCCTTTTTTGGAGTTTTATGGCCTTGTTCATATTCTGTGATGTATCCAGCCAGAGTCTTTGCAAATTCCTGCCCTAATTGCTCTCCCTTTTCCTCTTTTAGTTCGACTCATTTTAATTTATTCATTTAATATAATGCTTACTGTCCAGTGTTGTGCCGTGAGGATGTGACAAAACAGGGCAGCATGGTCTGCTCTCGTGGGACGAAAGGCCCAGGAGCAGAACCAGACACTACATACATTATATATATATATATATATATATCACTGTCGCTTAACTACTTTGTCTTCCTCAAAGTTTAGCTCAAGCCTCACTTTCTCTGCGAGGTCCTCCCTAAAAATTATTTCTAAAGGCTAGATGTCAAACTACTTGATGAAAAGTTCTCAGACCTTAATTTTACATGTTTTTGTGGTTACTTGATTAACACTGCACCAGGACAAGCGATGATGTCTTTGTCCCCGCTGCATTCCCAGCAGCCAGCACGGTGCAGGGCACCAAGCAAGCACTGGATCATTTTTGAAGGAACCGGTGAGTGTGTGTGCAAGATAGACCATATGACAAAATGATACAGACATGAAAATACTGAAAACTCTGAGAAGGACTTTTGGACTTGTCAACTCTGGGTTTTCTGGAGAGAGCAAAGGTCTGTCTTCTGATATTAGCAGTGAGGGAGTCACCCCTCATGAGCCCCAGGAGGAAAATGAAAACAAAAACGAGCAAATAGAACAAGATTTTCAGTGAAGAGCTGAGATTGTGATTCTTAGGCCCCAAGTCTCTCTAAAAGTCTAACCAACTACTCTCTGGTTATCTCTCTTCAGATTTGGTGTTTTGGTAAAGGAAATGTATCTTTCTCTCTCTCTCCCCCCGCCACCCCTTGGCTGACTTTTCCTTCTTTATAACTGGCATAAAGCCAGGCCATTGTTTACTCCAGTGGGGTCACATAATCTAATAGCTGGAACATTGAATAAAAAAGATTTAACAGTATTGGTAAATGAACTTCTAAAAATGTCAAATTTAATATATTGGACAAGTACTTATATCCCAAGCCCTGAGGATTAACATTGTATACCATTTTGAGGTCCTAAAACTTCAAGTCAAACATAGAAGAGACTTTTTTTTTGTTTCAAAAGGAAATACATTTTTTTCTCACCTTGATTACTGGTAAGGTTCTGTTTCTGCCATGAAACTACTTCTATAGTACACATCAGTATTTAAGAAAAGATCCTGAAAAATTCTTTTTTTCTGATTAATTCTTCGCTGGGACTAAATAGTTTTGGGGGTTTATTTTGCAGTTAGGATTTATTTCATGAAGTGTATTAGCTTCTGCTTTCCGCAGGGACGTGTGTGAAAATGGAAACAAGTGTGCTGCACGTTGATACGCCCCAAAACATTGGTTCACAGGTACACACAGGTATCGGCCTCGCTCTGTGACATTGTTAAAGTCACTGGTTGAGAGAATTTTAATCTCCAAGATCGACCTCTTTCAGAAACAAAGGGGGAGGAGGTAAAGAAAGAAAAAGTACACACCTGCAACCTATTTCTTTTTGAAGCAAAGCCTTTGAGCAGATGGAAGATGAGATAGAGAAAGAAAACAGGCCAATTGCCAAGAGCGGTTTGTTTACAATACAGGCAAGTTCCTTCAGAAGTTGATAGGGAGCCGTTGTCATGGAGATGAAGAGAAATATTGCTGCAGGGTTTCACAGAACAAATTCCTATTACAAATGTACCTGGATTTAAAGATGATGGAGATTGGAAGGGGGACAAAGCGTTTACAGTAATGCTTCTCTCCATGGCTTTTCTATACATTCTGCAGACCCTGAGAATTTCTTGCCTTGGTGTACGCAAAATAAGTAATCCTAACAAACGTTGGTTTTTCTCGTATTGAGTGGAATTCCTAACCGGAATTAGAGAATTGGACAGTGGTCAAGTGGAGCATCAATAGTTCACACTATGCTCTAATTTTGGAACGTTGCCTATAGTTGGTAATGCTGCTTGAAAAGTAAATTATCATTGTTAAAAACAAACCAAAAAAGACAATTTGAGTCCTGATTGCAGACGCACAGGTAAAGTGCCTATGGCTGAATGCTGCGCCCAGTGTACAAATAGTAGCCTTTAAAAATTAAATAGAAGCAATCTCCCTGCTCCCTTCCAAGAAAGCAAAACCAAAAAATACCTCAACTTTTTAATTTGCTGCTAGCTTCAGTCAGCATCTACTCCTTTATTTAATTTTAACCACCCAAACTTCCTATTTGCATCTTTTGAAAAACATGGGAAATCTTTTCACAAGTTATCTTTCTGAAATGTGAATGGTTTTGTGGAAGAAATTTAGTCCTGCGAATTCCCAGCTTTCCAAATTCCCTTTTAGGAAGTGCTTAGGAAGCTCTTTTCTCACTTTTATCCTTTCTCTGACAATTCCAGTGGAGGATGACGTCACTTTCTCCTTTTCCTTTCCCACCTCCCACCCTTTCATCCCACTAAGCTTCTTGTTAGGCTTTAATTGAACAAAGCAACACCTGTGTTTTTTACGCGACTTCAAACCCCTATTTCCAATCCATTTCTTCAGCTGCCGACAAGGGTTGTTTTCATTGACAGCAGGTAATTAGCAACTTCACACAGATGGAAGAAAAGCAATCTAGAAGCTAGAGAAGATGTCTACTGCTCATATTAAATTTAGATGCTGACAATCAAAACTTGACGTTGTATATTAGGCATTGTGGCACAGGGTTATGGAAAGAGCAATGAACTCTAAGTTAGGAAACCTGATTTCTCTTTGTGGCCCTGACATTAACCAGCTGGATAACTTGAAACTCATGTAATGTACTGTAACTTTATTTTTCTTAACTCTAGCAATCGGGGTGACTGATATCTTTGGTCTCTTGTAATGTTATTCTCTAAGAATCCTATATAATTTATTTGATAGTGTAGCTCTTTGCAATATTGCTCATAACCTTCCAGAAGCTACTGTAAAATCATCGTTACTATCCTTTTTCCTTTTCTCACCCCTGTTCTCTTGATCCTCTGTCTCACTGGCGTCCTCGATTTCTCTCTCACTTCATGTTGTCTCTCCATCTGATACACAAGAGATCAGTGAACACCATTTGAACAATATTCTGCCATCTGGGAGGATTTCCAGCAGCCTTTGCAGCTCACTCCACCGCTGCGATCATTCTCTCTTCAAACCTGCTCAGGAGGAGTCCTCACAGACCGCGTGCTCAAGGACTACGTGCAGACTTAGCCACAGATGGACCTGGAGTCCTCGCCACCAGCATTCACTAATGTCATCAGAAGATCTGAAGACATAGGCAAACAAACCAACGCAAAGCAGAGAATGGCTGCTTCGAGGGGGTTTTGTGTTTGAACTCACATGCATCGTTTCTTCCAAAACCTCTTTCTTTTTCTGTTTTTTATCAAAGTATAGCTAGCACACAATGTTACAGATGTTTCAGGTGTGCACCTTAGTGATTCCAGGTTCACATGCATTTTTAAATACTGTGTCTCTTCAAAGCCATGCGCCCACGCATGAGCTATTTAAACCCTCTGAGTGGGGCACCTGGGTGGTCTCACGGTTTCATGAGTTCAAGCCCCTCATTGGGCTCTGCGCTGGCAGTGCAGCACCTGCTTGGGATTCTCTCTCTCCCTGTCTCTCTGCCCGTCCCCAACTCATGCTGTCTCTGTCTCTCTTAAGTAAATAAATAAACTTAATAAAATAAACCCTCTGCACTTCTGTCTCCTCATCTAAAACTTGGTTGTTTAAATGAGATAATTCACGTACAAGTGTTGAGAGCAGCGCCCAGAAAAGAACAAACACCTGTCCAGTTTTAGCTTCATTACTGGGGAAGGCAAAGGTGTCAGGCATCTAGGGACGTGTTTTCTGGTGAGTTTCAACTCCTGTTATATTCAGAGTGGCTAACATCTTTTCCTACCTTTTAAATTGAGTTCTATGTCTCTATTGCTCATTGTTTCCTTTTGTCACTTCTTTCTTTGGTTTACCTCCGGCATGTATATTTTATGCTCTTCCTAAAGCAATCTTGATAAAAGGAGAGGCAACTTCCCATTCTTGCATTATGTGAGGCTCCTGGAAGGGGAAGGGAGGCAATTAGTTCATCTAAATCCACTGAAATATATTGCGCTCTTAGAGGCAATTAGTAGTTTTTGTGGTTCAGGAAAACAAGATATTGATTTTTTTTTCTTTGATCCAGTGGAGTGGTTGACATGTTTGTGTTGAATTTTGCATCATGGGAACGGAGACCTGAGGACCCTGTTTCACAAGTAATGTCAGACTTGTTTTACCGCTAATGGAATATTACAGACCCAATAGGAACTCAGAACATGTTCACTCCTAGTTTCTCTTGTTCTAAAATGAGGGATTCAAAATTGTGCTCCAAATCAATTTGATAGTTTTCAAAAGCAGTAGCAACAGGGGTGGTGGTGGATCAGAAACTGCTTTCAGCCCCTCCACCGCTAAATCTGCCTCCCGTTACTGGGCCTGTAGAGGGTAGAGATGGGCTTCAGTTATTGCTGTGCCTATTACTTTCAGGTATGGTGTTTGTCATTTACTGCTGGGCCCATTGAATTTTTAAAAACTTGTTTATTTATTTACTTCAGAGCATGTGTGCAAGCAGGGGAGGGGCAGAGAGAGGGATCAAGAATCCCAAGTAGGCTCTTCCCTGTCAGCTCAGAGCGGAACATGGAGCTTGATCCTGTGAACTGTGGAGATCAGGACCTGAGCCGAAATCAAGAGTCGGACGCTCAACTGACTGAGCCACTCAGGCAGCCCCGGGCCCACTGAAATTTAAAGAGAAAAATTAAAGGAGGACTGGGGCTTTTGTGTAACAAATGTATTTAAGGGGAAATAACTATCTCATGTTTTGGAAAAGTCTCTGTTTCTTAACAGAGACTAAGATAGAGTGTTGAGAGATCCTCGAAACTTGTACTTCACTCTCAGTGCCTCAGTTTCCTTAATGGTTAAGCACTGATAAGGCCTCTATCACAGTTACGAAGATTGTGTGTGTTCTTCAGACGATAATAATAATGCCTGGCTTAAAGCAAGTACTCAAAGTACAGCCAATGCTATCCATCACTTCTAAATATCACTTTCTGCAGCTATGGCTATGTGTGTGCAAGACGTAATTGCTTATGTTTTCCTTGTAATCTTTCTGTGGAATGTTCGGCATGACCCCATCGTCCGTTGCTGGCCTCTTGATTACAAACGCTTAGATATGATGGCTCTCTTCTTGTCTCACAAATGAACTGGAACCAAAAGTAAGAAACGAGCTTGAATTAAGATCTGTAAACTCTAGTTTTGTAAAGTGGGATTGACTTTATTTCAACTCATTTCTCTATTTTCCAAGAAAGGAGACTTCTGTGTTTATTTTCTAAGAACAGAAACTTCTGGCCCCAGTTTCTTAGCTGGGTTTGAATTTTATTCTTCATTGCCACAGAGAGGTTAGTCTCTTTGGAATAGACTTCAGTTTATGTTCTGAGTTTACTGAACTTCTTACTTTGAGGCTGAATGGTCACCATTTCACAGCAAGTGTCCTGCAATGGAAACCCCTGAATTTCGTGGCTCACAACACAGGCACAGTAGGGGGCTGGGATCTTGTTGCAATGCAGTCCTGCTGGCCACATGGGCCACAGAGTCCTGTACTGGACTCTGCATCTGATCAGCGATGCATGAAGAAACCAGTGTGGTGGGTGCAAGGCAGGCTTACTGGATCAGGCCTAGAGTTCATGTATTCTGTTCTACCTACCATTCTTGGTCCAGAATTCATGATGACCCCTAACTGGGAGGGAGGCTGGAAGATGGAGCCCAGACATGCCCAAAAAGACAAAAAAAAAAAAAAAAAAAAAAAAATGGCAGTGAACAACTGGTTAGCTTCTACCAAGGCAAGCCAGTTGGTTCTACCAATTCGTTAAATCATGAAATATTTCTCCATCACATATATATGTGTAAGATGCAAAGAATAATAACACAAGTACCTGGCTTAAGATGTAAGACAATTGATACACATATGTTTCACCAGTGCAGCCGCAACTCCTGTATGCCTCTCCATCTCTGCATCTCTTTCTGTATTGCTCAGGATAAAGCACTGTTTTATTTGTGTGCTTTTGTGGTAATCATATTATGATAGATGAATTTATAACCAATCTCTAATTTCTTGTTATTTTTTTTGCCTTTGTGCCAAGGGTATCCTATAGTGTGTGGTCTTTGGGAACTTGTATTTTTTCCCCTCATCTTCATGATTCTGACATTTATCCTTGTCGACGTGTGTAGCTGTAAAGGATTCCTTTTCACTGCTATATAGTATTCCATTTGTCAGATAAGCCACATGAGACTTAACCAGTTCCATGATCACGGGCACTTGGGTTGTTTGCAGTTTTTTCTTTTTGCAGTCAACGGTGCTCTGAGTGTTCCCGTACATACCTCTTCGTACGTATGGTCCTACAGCAGAACATGAGTCTATTACATGTTTTAGGGTAGTATGGATCCCACAGGGAAAACTTCAGACATTTAGATTTCCATTCACTCTGGCCAGGTTGGTGTGAGTTTGTTGCTACTGAAAGCTGCTTCACAGAATGTGGGCTAGAACACACCAGCGCATTCCACCTCCAAAGATCCATCATCCTCTTTTGGTTTTCAAAGATAATTTACAAAATGAATCTCTAAAGGAATTGTACTTCTGTTAGCTACCTTACTTTGTGCTATGTGGCTAGGTTATTCTGGAGGGATTTCATATTATGTAATGGTGTATTACTTTTTGAGGTACAGCATTCCATGTGACAAAGCTAGGTTTATTTCAGAGATGAAAGGGGAGAGTACCCAAATTTTCTTCCTGCCCACTGACAGTGAAAGTGAAATTCTAACTTCCTAACCTCATTTTTCCCAACTTAAGGTTTTACTTTTCTTTAAAAAGCAAACATGGGGCACCTGGGGGGGGGGGGTTCAGTCAGTTAAGTGCTCGAGTTTGGCTTGGGTCATAATCTGGCGGTTTGTGAGTTTGAGCTCTGCATTGAGCTCTGTGCTCTCAGTGAGGAGCCCGGAACCTGTTTTGAATTCTGTGTCTCCCTGTCTCTCTGCTCCTGCTCCCCCCAAAATAATGAACCTTAAAAAACTTAAAAAGACAAACATAGTCCTCCTGATGGTCCATAAGAGATAGGCAAACTAATAGTTAAGGAAAAACAGACATGTTCTTAATTCCAGACCTGGAAAGAATTGTATCTGGGGTTCTCAAAATAGAGTTAATTTGCTGTGAAAAAATAATGTAGTTAATCGCATCATCAAAGCCAATGACATGGTAACTTTCACAAGCCTGCTTGATAGCATCTGTACACACAAGTAGATAGGCATCATTCTGACATGATGCCAGGTCACAGTGAACCCTCAGTGGGATAAATCTTTAAGTTTTAGGGGCATCTGGGGATGGCTCAGTCGGTTAAGCATCTGACTCTTGGTTTTGGCTCATGATCTCACAGTTTATGAGTTCTAGCCCTGTGTTGGGCTCTGCACCAACAATGTGAAGACTACCAGGGTTCCTCTCTTTCTCCCTCTCTCTCTGCCCCTTCCCTGTGCACTCTCACATGCTCTCTCTCTCTCTCTCCCTCCCCCCTCCCTACCTCCCCCACCCCCTCAAAATACATAAATAAACTTTAAAGACAATCTATAAGTTTCACATTAAAATAACCTCCTTGTAGCCCAGAAGAAGGATAGTGTTTTCCATAATAAGAGAAAAAATGAGAAAAAGTTAGAAAAACAGTCTCCTAAGTAAGAGCCACCAAGGAAAGAAACCTGTTCTTGTGGCACAGCCTTGACTAAGGTTTAGTGCACAGCTTATCCATGAGACATTCGGTCTTGCAATCCCACACAAATTTCTAGTTGCTCTGGCACATGACTCAGAGGTTGCCATATACCTAGAATTTGCCTGTGTGGGGAAATCTTTTCAAAATCCCAGGCCTAAAATATTAGAAAACAACAACAACCCACCATTGACATTTTTGACTGCGTGTTTTTAAAACTACATTAAAAAAAAGACTTCTAGAATTTTAAGCCATGTGACAATGAAGGAATTTATTTTCTTCATATAAAGCTATGTTTTCCTCAAAAGAAAATAAAGCTGAAGGGGTAGAGAATCTCTCCTCTCTCTTTGCAGTTTGCTTCCTAGTTGTTAATAGTTACATAGTCCTTTGTTCAAAACCTTCACATCCTAGAGGCCCAAAACGGAAAGTACTAACAGGCACCAGTCAAAAGCTAAGGCCCTAGTACTCAGATGTCTGGGTTTAAAGCCCAGCTGTGTTGTTTTCGCCATCTTTTCAAATCTCTCTATTCCTCCGTTTTTTCATTTGTAAAGTATAAGTGGTCAAACTTATATTTACCTTGTAGTGTTTGAGTAGCATTTAAATAATTTAATATAGTTTAAAAATACTGATCGGCTTCTTGTTGTTATTCTCCCCCCAACAACAAATGTGACTGAGCCTTTTTGCCAAATACTGTGCTAAGTGCTGGAAATATAAAGTTACTGCCTTGGAAAGGGAGCGGTTTAGGGGGAGACTAGAACTTTCTATAGAGTAAAAAATACATTCATATTTGAGTAGGGGTCCGTTCTTGTGTGTATATTTACTTTGTTCGTATAATCTTCAATCCTCCACAAATAAGCATCAGTTTGTATTTTTGTTACTACAGATATCCCTTCTGTAAAAAAGTAAAAAGAAAAACACCCTCCTTTATCAAGAGATTACCTTACTCTTTACAGGTTCTCTGATGTCCCACTGAGCTGACAGACTGAAAGACCAGACTGGAGTGAAGTCAGATAGATAAGCAGGCTGCCAGTACCCTCCTCAGCAACTCTGTGCCTGTAAAAGAGGGACTTCTCCCACACATTTGCCTCTTCGTGGCTTGGGGAAGAAGCTCCTTCTAGCTCATGTCTTCTCCCTAGTTCAGATGTTTCCCATGTGGGGGGGCTTCATATGTTCAAGGTCACTGCCCAGGTGCTTACAGACTGCTGTACTTTTCCTCTCCTCTGAGCCTCTCTGGGGAAGCTCTATCTGGCAAAGAGGATGCACAGAGGGCATGCGTCTCCTGTTTTTCAGTTGCTCTGTCTGTGGCCAATGTAGGGGACAAAGACTGGGAAGTCCAGTTGGGACTCAAGCCCAGACTATGTTCTCTAATGCAACCTACCCAGTTTTGTCGTCTGAAGGAGTCACATGTCTATTTCTCCACTAGAATAAAATCTGGAAGAAGGTGGCACATGGTGAATTGGTCCTGAAATCTCTAGGCTGTAGTCTTTATTCTGTCATTTACCAGCTCTATTATCTTTGGCAAGTTATTTTATTCTCTAGACTGTAAGAGTAATAATGTATTAGTTGCCTGCCGCTGCTGTAACACATTCCCATAAATGTGGTGGCTTAAAACAGCACGAATTTATCATGTTACAGTTCTGGGCATCAGAAGTCCAACACATAATACTGGGATAAAATCAAGACATTGGCAGGACTGTGTTTCTTCTGCAGGCTATAAGGAGGTCAGTTTTCTTTCCTTTTCTAGCTTCTAGAGGGTGACTATGTTCTTGGTCTGTGGCCTTTCCCGGTCTTCAAAGCCAGCAACGTGGCATCTTCTGATCTCTCTTCTCTTGTTTCCTCCTATAAGGACACTTGTGATTACATTGTGCCCCCTGGACAATCAGGACAATCTTTCCATATCACCACTCTTAAATCACACCCTCAAAGTCTCTTTTGCCATGTAAAGTAACATATTTACAAATTCAGAAGATTAGGACATGGACTCCTGGAGGGGGGGCATTGTGCTGGCTACCATAGGTATTTTGACTGGATACTCTCTAAATTATTTTGCACCCTTACATGTTCCTATGATAATTGGATTCAGAGATCTACCTCACAACTTTGCATACTCCCACTTCCTCATCAACACAGCCTGCCTCATACCCAAGTCCTTTTGTCACCCGCACACATCTTGGTTCTTATGTTGCTGCCCCTTCATTCTTGCAGAAACTCCTTAAAAACTACCCTCCCCTATTTAGGTCCTTGATTTTCTATTCAAACCCATTATTAGAAACAAGTCCAGCTTCCCATTTCTTCAAGTCTCCCATTTAAGTTATGAGTATTTAGTTTGATAACACTCTTGGCAGTTCAAGTATCCTTTGCTGATATTTTACCTTATCAGTTCTATGTATTCATAAATGTTAGAAAAAATGACTTAGCTCCTCTTCCTCAATGCTTTAAGAGTAGTTTAATGGAGTGAGGTCTCAAAGATTAAAAAAAAGTTCTATTTAAAATAACAAACTGGGTTTTAGGATCAGAAATATGAGGTAGCGTGCACCTTATCATGTAACTAAATACTTTAAGATTTATAGCAGATCTTCACCGTTCAGAAGACATTTGTGGAGTGCTTCTGGAATTTGCTAATTAACAAGAGCTCAGTTCCCCCTTGCCATGCCTTATCTCATTGTTTCTCTTACCATAAATTCATCAAGTGGAATTTCATAAATATCAACATGTTTCCTTTATTTGTTATGACTCTTCTCATCAGGAGAGAACCTCATTTTTTAACAGCTGTATTCCTGATTTTGTCTTGGCTGACATAATGCTCTTTTTACTGTGAGTGAAATAACCTGTTGGGAAGTGTCAGAAATGGGGGTATTTTATCAGGCCCTTATGTAGGCACTTAATAAAGAAGATGATGATTGCTTCCTCATCCCCTAAATCTCTGTCTCCCATATAAGTGTCTACTAGCTTCAGCTAATAGTAAGATAATGAAGGGACCATCCTTCTAAAGATTTTTTGAAAACCTAGCATTTGTGGTAATAACTAAATATCTTCTAGTGGCACCTGGAAAAGAAGGTATTTTCCCTGTGAAAGCACAAATTTCAGATCTTTTCAATGGGGCTTGAGTTTCACTGTAATTCTTCAAAGAGCTGCTACTTCTGGTAATTCCCATGAAAATGATAAACTGCAAAAGCCTAAAGGCTTGAAGTGGACTGTCACCAACAGTGTGGGCTGGGGGGAGGGGCCTCAGCTTTGATGTGTTAATTACATAGTCCCTCTCTCGCCTTGGTCCTCTTCCTTAAAACTCCTGTGAAATCAAGGTAAAAATCATGAGAAGCATCCTTGCAAGAATGTGTTATATGGAAAGGAGGGAGTACTCTTCCATCTGTTTTTCCTCAATCAGGACCTAGGATATGCCAAGCCCCAGGCAAATGTTTGGTTTTCACAGGGTCTGTGTCAATATAAAGACTACTTTTTGTTTGTTTGTTTCAAGTTTTTATTTAAATTGACTACTTTAAAAAATGCTTTGCAACATTGAGGTCACATAGAGTATTTTTCAATGATGATTAAGAATAATTAGTAGAGAAGAGATGCTCTTGTAATTATTGTCCAGTCAGAGCACGGGAAGATACTCTGTAGTGTTCAGATACCACCTCTTTCTGTTCAGACTTGGGCGTTGTCTCTTTATGTTCTTAATTGTTAAATGTAATAAATTTCACCACAAGAATAAGGTATCAATGGCTGTTTTTCACAATGCCCTGGCTCTTTGGATCCTGTTTATGTTAAAACAATGTTGATCTTGCTTCTAAATTTCATCAGTACCATTTATATCACTTATTTGATGCTGGCTGCATCATTACACATGTCGTGTATCTTATATCCTGCTGCCCATCCCACAAGTACTGACTTTGAAATATTCTCTAAAATGTCATAATTTGCTGATGATGCCTCAAATTCAAGTCTTATTCAGAGTACACAGAAAAGGCAAACAGTCATTCATTTTCTGGCCATATAGAATTTATTGTCTGGAACTTTGTAGCATAAATATAGAAGAGATATATCTTCCAAACATGCCATCTCTTAAATTCTTTAGGCCAGAACCACATCATTCCTAGATTGTGACATCTTTTAGTATTGACTATCACACCTCTCGCACCATCAAGAAGAATGCACGAGGGGCTGTGGACAGAGTAAGAGAAGTGATTCCTACAAGGAAGCTGTGGTCCTCACCCAGCATGGACAAAAATCAGTGCAGAAAGTGCATCGTCACTGCATAGAAGGGAAGGGCTCAATGGATGTCCAGGAAGAAATAGGTGTGGCCACCCTGGAGAACTGCCTGTCCTAAGTGCCAGCATAGACAGACAGGTACACTGAGTAAAGGAGGCCAGTACTACCCCACCATCCTCAGGTGCCATAGACCTAAGACTATATTGTGGCCGGGACATGCAGAGAGCCCACATATACTGCTGAAGCCTTAAGTTAGCCCAAAGCCTGAACTTTTCCTTTACCTGACATGGATAAGAATCTATCTAAATCAGTAGCCAGCAGCACTATTCTGGTGGCCCAGTTACCTTAATGGACAAGGAGAATGATTCACTTGCTTGCCAGCTCACTACTCAGAACTCTGTCCCAGCCACAGAACCCCAGGACCACTGCATAGGCACAGATCCTGGAACTCCTGGAGCGTTGGTCAACCAAATGCTTGAGGGAGGTGGATGAAGAAGAGTAAAGGGTTGGAGGCCACCTCAAAGGGGGAGGGATACAGAAATGGATCCCTGTGGGTTTTGACTAAGACTTGGGCAACCTAGCCCAGATGGAGCTGTACCCTTATTGATCTTAGGCACAAGAAGCGGCCTTAAAAGAAAATATTGAGGATGACACTCCAAAAAGCAGAGCCCCTTAATATGCAACAGAGGTCCCACTTCTTTGGGCCTAATAGCCTTAAGTGATAATGGAGGTGTATGGGGATAGACAAATGATTCTATTGATTAGATATGTTTGAACTCATGTATTTTACTCTTAGTTGGTTGGTTGTTTTCTTTTTCTCTCCCACCTGTCATCCAGTTATCCAACAGTGACTGAGTGAGTGCCTTTGATATGACCAGTAAGACCAACCTACCTGTTAGACATTAAGGTCATTAATATTTTTAGGAGCCCAGAAAAATATTCTCATTGATTTTATAATCATGAGAAAGAAAATGTCTTAATATATAATATCTATTCATCTTTATACCAACACAGTCATAAAGTATCATCTTTAATTTCTTTTTATGGAGGAAGGTGCTCATAAAGGCTATAGTGCCCAGAGCCTTAGGAAGTCAAAATGCAGCCTTGATGTCCACCACTGTACTAGGAGTTAGGGATGCAGCCATGAGCCAGAGACAATCATGTCTTTCATGTTACAAAAAGGTGGAGGCTGATGGAAAAGAACATGGGAAGTTACATTAGAATATAATAATTTATTCTTCCAACAGAGGTCTGTCCAGTGAACTACAGAAGGCTTGGTAGCAGGGTTGGGGGGATGTCTGTGCGAATCAGTGATGGGAGTAGGAGATGACTGCCTCATTTCACTCTGGTGTATAGCCAGTTCACCAGAGTTTTTACCTAGTATTCTTGTAATTCATACAGATGATGATCTGAATGTATTATAGGCAGCTATGAAAGTCAGCTACTGGTAGAGGTTTAACTTTGATACTGGTTACTTTGAAATTTAAGCATCCCATCTGAAAGCATTTTTGAAATAATTGTGAAATGTGTAATAAATGTATGTATAATTTGCTACCTGGCTCTGTGTTCATGATTATTTCCAGGTTCTTCCAACTATCCAAATCACTGGTAATCCTAACATACCATATTGAATCTTTGAAGAGTGGAATAGACATCTCTAAGTGATTCCTATTTAAATACCTCCTAGGGTCATGATCTCATTACCTTTCAGTCTAGTGCACAAAGGATAGCTTTGTATCTTATTAAGTTCTCTTTGAAACTTCTTACCATAAACAGCAACAACAACAAAAACCCTCTGTGTGTTTATTTGCCATAACAGGTAATGACGCAATATATATATATATACCTCTTTAGTTTAGGTTGTATTTGATGATACCAGAATTCCCTTAAAACCATGAAAGTATATTTATTTACATTGTGTTTAATGGAAACAGGGATCCAACTAAAGACATATGCTTTATGCAACAAGCCAACATTTAGTGAATATCCACTTTTGTGCCAGACACTGTACCAGGCACTTCAGGTCCATAAATAAACAACACACAGTTCTTATCTTCAAATAACTCATAACTTAGGGGAGAATGTGGGCAAGAAAACTGGTGATTATAATACTGTTATGTTATGGTCACCTTCAATGGAAAATGGACTCTACCCAAAGTTTGACTTAGATATCAAGACAGATTATGCCACACATGCACACACACACAAGGGTGTGAAAAGTTTTATTGCTTACAAAATTGCAGTCTCTGAGGTGAGTCTCAAGAGCAGCCCTCTTGAGCAGATCTGAAATGGCAGAAAGAACAAGGCTCAGGGGTTTATTGTGGTTGGGAGGCCAGAGTGAGAGCTTCTCCACATAGACAGGGGTTGCATGGTTCAGATCTCCTGCTGGTGCCAAAGGAGGAGCACCCAGGCTTTCTTATCTCCTTGTCCAAATGTGGGGCACAAAGGGAAGTGGAAGCAGTGAGGCTTAAACACTATCCACAAACACCAAAACAAACAAAAAAAATAAAACAAACAAAAAAAAAAGGCGGGGGGCGGGGGAGAGTCAGACTCCTCTTTCCGGATACCATTGATAAGTGCTATACAGGAAGTTTCTAAGGGTCTAAAGGGTGTTTGTCACATGAGTATTTAATCCAGCCTTGGAGGGTTTAAAGGAGTTCCTGGAGAATGCTGCTCTTGAATAATCATGAAGGGTGTGAGGAAGAGTGAGGGGATGTTAACCATGAAGTTCAACTCAAGGCAGAAGAGTATCACACTGGAAGCACCAAGGGTTCATTTGAGAAGGTGGGACTATTCCAATCCAAAAGCTGCCTGAGGTTGAACAAAAAGGAAGTAGTAAAAGCCCTATCAGTGGGAGGTATGTGATTTGATTAGTCCTGTTAATCAAAGTCTTAGTTTAAAACTGGTACTGTCAACACAGTCTTAGGGGATTTCTAGTAGAGGGTGTGTGAAGAGAAGGAAAGACAAGGAGATAAGAACTTCTTGGTCAGTCTTCTCATACTGCAGAGATCACCATGCGCTCCCAAACCATTTATCCCAAACTTTCCCCAGGGGAAGGAATTGTGTGTGGTTTAAAAACAAAAACAGGTGATTGGGATATATGTCATCTTCCACCTAGCATAAAATCACTGGACCAACAAAACAAAGTTCTAAGAGTGAATGTCAGGCTTGGCTCCAGTGGGGACAAGGTGTTGCACTGGGTGGGAGGGAAGAAGGAATAATGGGGCGCTTTCCTGGAACATTAGAGTCACAGAAAAGCCAAATGTAGTTATAAAAGGAATAGAAGACCCAGTTCTAACTCTTTAGAGTTAGATGTTTGACTTAATGGAGGAGGACCAAAGAAGGATACAAAGAATACTCAGAACAGGGCAGTAAAAGAATTTAAATTGCCAAGAGGAGATGGACCCTGAAGGGGAGCTAAGTTCCTACTGTGCCCATCCCATTAGACTCCCTTCCTACTGTTTCTGACATGAAACAATGAACTCAACCTTTAGGACATCTGAGAATGGAAGACCAATACAAATCGGACATTTGTGATGCATTGTCACAATTTCCTAAGCAGATTCTCAGCCAGTAGCCTTTGTATTCCTGTTCCCATTTTGAGTAGCTCTCCTGGAAATTCTTGTGTGATACTGGAATCAGCAGCCATCCAACCTTGGGCTCTGTGCTACTGGGGGCAAAGAAAAGAGTAATAAAAGTTGGAACTGGTCTGCTGAGCAAAGGCTCCATTTTTAAAAAGCAGGAGGCTAGGACTTGGGGGAGGGGGGAATCGATTAAAGGAAGAAAACTTTCTGTGACCAAGGCAACCAGAAGACCCCCCAAAGCCTGTGGGAGCTTGTGAAGAGAGAGATGAAGAAGTCCTGTAGATTTGTTACGTCAAGATGTTACTGCTTTTAATCAAGGTTCCTAGGTGACCCTTGGTCAATTAACTCATGGTCCAGTTGTCCTATTATGTATCTTCAGCTGATTCTTCTCTTTGTACATTCTCTTCTTTTCTGAACGCTGCTAAATTTGAGATGTGATTATGAGCTGCTACATTCAGCATTAATTTAATCCTAGAGCTTAATTCATTTCTTTCTCTTGTAGCTGATTGAAAAAAAGGAAGTTGTAAAAAGAAAAAAGGGAAGTTATTTCAACCAAGGTTTTATCCTTTTGAGAGAAAAGGGAATAATTTAAATACACTCAGCATGCTATTTCTAAAACCAGGGCAAGTAGCCCAATAAAATAATTCTGACTATATGAATGAATCTACATTTTACGTTCATTGCCAGGTGCACCCAACTGGAACTGAAATAGCTTTATAGATCAAGGTCCATTTAAGTGGTCATAGGAAAGTGGTTCTAAAAGTTACTACTTCAGCAAATTAAAATTTCAAGAGCATAATTACAAATATACACCTTAATAATAGTAAGCATTTTTTAAGATTGCATGAATTTAAGAAAAAGTCAAATTTATAGTTTCTAGTTAACCTCGAGGTCAATATCAAACAAACTTTGACCTGAAAATAAAAACAGAGAGAAAAATAGGTAGGAAAGTATTTTTAAAAATGGCATTTAATCAGAAGAAAACATATCTTGCAACTCAGTTTGCCATTTCACATTATTTTTGAAATATTTCATATTGTACTCTCCTATTGCCTTCAGTACTATTTCAATTTTTACCCACCAATTTGTAAGAGGTTCATTAGAAGACATGTTTTATTGCATATTTTCTATGATTCATCAGGGTAAACAGGTTTCATTAATGATATAGGGTCTGAATATGGCCAGCACAAAAGATACTCAAAATTCATGGAAAATATAAATATTTACTGGATTGGATGACCAACGAAAGACTTTGCCCAGTAGGTTGGATTTACAATGTCAGGAGCTTTAGGTAAATTTCTAAGAGTTACATTTTCCAGAGGAGAGGATAACTCAGGCACAGTAGAAATGCTGAGAATTAGAAGAATCTGTGGCCATCTATAGCTACTCTCTCCAGCATTTCAAGGAAACATGATGGCTAACCTATTCACTTCCAGGTAAATTCCTGAAAATGGTTCACTTTGTAACCCTTTGATCTTGTCAACTGCAGAGCAAAATGGAAAGGAAAGATGAAGAATGGTTCTTGATAGGAGTGTTTTGTTTTTCATGACATTGCTCAATGTGTTTTGAATACTTTTCCTAGGAATAGTGATGGATTTGCACATGTGTCTCCACACTCCATCAACTGCCTTCCTTTTGCTAATATGGATTTATGAGTCAGCTTTCCTAAGTCTTGGGAAGTTGTCTGTGGCCCCTCTTTAGAGTGGAACCCTAGAGCAATCCAGACTTCTTTAGTGATCCTTTGCCTCCTTCACACCTGATTTTAATCTCTCCCTCCTGTATGCTGTATGATGGATGAAATTAGTGATGTATCCAGTTTTAAAATTATTTTATCCAGCAATGAAGTTGAGTTGGAATCCCAGAATTGGGTCCAAGGAGAAGTGAGGTCCTTGTAAGCAATAAGTGTGGGCTCTAGCAGAACTAAAGCTTAACAAATTCTGACTGCCCCCATAATACTTCTAAATATATTAACGCTAAAGTTATCTTAGGTGGATTCTTAAAATAATCTGGCTAATTGGTTTAATCACGACAATCAAAAGACTGGGAATCCAAGAATCTGGAATTCAGGTACCTTAAATATGGTTAATAAAATTATAAAAACAATGAAGTCAGTTCTGCTTAATGAAAATATTATTAAATCTCAGTAATAAAAGTTACCTTTAATCATATTGAAATATATTGCATTTTGGCTTGTAGCCTAAAAAGGGTTTTAAGTTTGATATACTCATGTTACATAAATAGAAGCCCAATTAACATTCAATGGAATAAACAGTGCACACCTGGTAGTAAATATAATAAATTTTGGACTCCTTTTCAGAATGGCTAAGTCAGCATTCTTCCTTGGAGAGTTGTTTCTTTTATCTTTGCTATTCCTTTTTCCTATTTAAGAAAAATTTTTTAATGTTTATTCACTTTTGAGAGAGACAGAGACAGAGTACAAAATGGGGAGGCGTATAGAGAGAGACACACACAGGTTCCAGGCTCTGAGCTATCAGCACAGTGCCCATTGTGGGGCTTAAACCCACGATCTGTGAGATCATGACCTGAGCTGAGTTGAATACTTAACCAGCTGAGTCACCCAAGTGCCCCTACATTTCTCCTATTTTAACTTTTATCTTTACTCTATGTATTATTCCTTCTAATATTTGAAAAAAATGAATATTCAGAAAATATTCAGCCGAAGCATCTTCAGGTAAAAAAAAAAAATGTGTTTGCCAGCAGGCATGCTACCATAGTAGGATCTGTAAACATCTTGTTATTTAAGTAATAAACACAGGCCTGCTTATTTCTATTCATCAGTTGTTCAAGGGAAGGGAGTGGGGCATCTGATCTCTTGAGTATAGTCCTGTCAGGCTGGGCCTGGGACTTTGTTTCTGCTTCAGGCCGCCAGCAAATCTCGTCCTCTGTTTCCCAAAGATGGAACCTCTGTGTTCCATTGTTCCAATAAAGAAAATCAAGTTGCATAAACTTGCCAGCCAGAAACAAAACATTTTTTGATGGCTTAGCAAAATACAAGAACTATGGTTTCTGGCATCAGAAACTATAAACTAAGATGTTTGTTCTTCTGATGATGGATAGAATTAAATATTTGCCACTGAGTCATGAGGATGAGATGATTTGAGAGCCAATGAATGATATAGTCTTTTTTTTTTTAAACATTTTTATTTATTACTGAAAGAAAGAGAGAGAATGAGCATGGGAAGGGCAGAGACAGGGGGAGACACAAAATCCGAAGGAGGCTCCAGGCTCTGAGCTGTCCGCATAGAGCCCAAAATGGGGCTCAAACTCACAAACCATGAAAGCATGACATGAGCGAAGTTGGATGCTTAACCAAAAGAGCCAATGAATGACATAGTCTTAATGGCCCTGTCTTTTCTTTTCTTTTCTTTTTTACATAGTTTATTGTCAAGTTGGTTTCCATATAACACCCAGTGCTCCTCCCAACAAGTGCCCTCCTCCTTTCCTATCACCCATTTCCGCATCTTCCCCAGCCCCCATCAACCCTCAGTTTGTTCTTAGTATTTAAAAGTCTCTTATGGTTTGTCTCCTTCCCTCTCCTTAACTATGTTTTCCCCCTTCCCTTCCCCTATGGTCCTCTGTTAAGTTTCTCTTGTTCCACATATGAGTGAAAACATATGGTATTTGTCTTTCTCTGCCTGACTTATTTCACTTAGCATAATACCCTCAAGATCCATTCATGTTGCTATGAATAGCCAGATTTCATTCTTTCTCATTGCCATGTAGTATTCCATTGTATATATAAACCACATCTTCATGATCCATTCATCAGTGTATGGACATTTAGGCTCTTTCCATGATTTGGCTATTGTTGAAAGTGCCACTATGAACATTGGGGTACATGTGCCCCTATGCATCAGCAGTCCCGTATCTCTTGGGTAAATTCCTAGGAGTTCTATTGCTGGGTCATAGGGGAGTCTTATTGTTAATTTTTTGAGGAAACTTCAGACTGTTTTCCAGAGTGGCTGCACCACTTTACATTCCCACCAACAGTGTAATATATATATATAAAAGCTGCTAAACATGTCTGGCCACCATCCCTGAAGAAAGTCTCAGATTCTCTCAGACTTTGTGCCCTTTCTTTAAAACAGAGTAAATTGGGAAACAGGTGATGGAAAGAACTCAAACTTCTGCTATGATAAATATTAACATTATAATAAGAGATTTATGAATACCCCAAAGTGTCTTGCCATAAGATGTGGAATCTTTTCAGGAAGAGGATAGAGTCTCTGTTCCTAAAGGAATGTACCATCTTATTTGAAAAGGTAGCCAAGCAGATGCACCCTCTCAAAAATGTACACCTGCTGCAGAAGCATGTAAATCTACACCTAGCTTGCAAGCATGTAATTAGTTTAGTGATTCTTACTGGGCAGGTGAGCCAGAATGTGCGAATAATTGGAGCTGGGTGACATTAACAAGGAATGCTCCATGATGAAGGTGAATCGTAAGGGGAAGAATCAACTTCCACGATGATGAGGTAGAAAAAGCACAGTAAGAAGATCTGGAGGTTTCTCTGGATTTCAAAAAGGTTGAGGTATTTTGAGTTCCAGTTTCAAAGATATGTGCTTTTTGACCAAGTTGAAACTTTGGGCCTAATTCTAACCTTGGAAATATTTTCTATCTACTTAGTTTCCTTTACACCAACCCTCACCTCCTTCTAGCTACCAAGCCGTGGATTTCATCATAGTAAGCTTGGTGCTTTCCTAGTCTAGGTGTCTTATGCAGAATCTTGAACACTATGTGAATCCAGGATATGCTGGTTACATTTCAATGGAATTAGATTACCTTGAGCAGACATAGACCTTGACATCTCATGACCAGGCTATATCTGCTTAGGGCTCTGTTTCTGGAGTTTCTAGAATTGCCCTAGGGATATTCTTAGATCTGCTTTATAATCTGCACCCTTTGCATAAAACAACCCTGTTTCTTAGAGGTCTACATAGATTTTTTTTTAATGTTTATTTATTTTTGAAAGACAGTGCTAACCGGGGAGGGCCAATGAGAGAGAGAGAGACAGAATCTGAAGTAGGCTCAAGGCTCTGAGCTGTCAGCACAGAGCCAGATGTGGGCTTAATCTCACAAACCCCAAGATCATGCCCTGAGCCAAAGTCAGATGGACACTTAACCAACTGAGCCACCAAGGCGCCCCTACATAACTGTTTTTATTGAGCAGTCATATCATGCTGGGTATGCTCAATGATTTGTGGAGCATACTAACTTCTGGTGAATAAGCCCAGCTTTTTGGAAAAAGTAGAAAAATAAGTCTCAAAATTGTTATTTTTCTCTCCTAGAATAAAAAGAATCTGAAAGTCAGCTATATATACCTGCTTTCAAGATACTTATAGGAAATTATAAGAAGGGCCCCCTCCAAATTTTATAATTAGTTCTCCCTCTTCTCACTTAATAAATTTTTGTTTTTAGCATTTTCTTCATTTTCTGTGGAAGTAATCCTAGGTTTCAAGGCTTGCTTGCTGCTTCTCTTATGCATGTGCATTTCATACTTTTCTAATGTAAGTGCTTCTGTCATTTTTAAGAAGCCAAAGCTAATGAAAACTCACATGTCACAATGTGTCACGGGCAGGGCTGGCCCACAGATATCACACTGGTGGCCAACAGTGGCTCAAGACTTTTTTTTTTTTTTTTTTTACCATGCCATGGTTGCTGCTACAACTCCTGCTGACTCTTTGTAGGAAAGTCAAGGACAAGTTAGTCTGGGCCCTAACAGGATTATCCTAACAGTCCCCAGACTAAAGACTAACTCCAACACTCATAATCCTCAGGTAGAGTCAATGTGGAAAGTGATTCCATTCCATAATCTCAGCTATGCCCTGGCCACCATCTTGCCTGTCTAGTTTTGTTGATGGCAGCTTAACGTTACACAAAGGTGGAAACCCTTCCAGGAATCAGGGAGTGGTGGGTTACATAACCAACCTGGGACAGGATCTGGTTTACCGGAGGCTGATAACTAACAACTCACAATTACTTGTCTTCGCCAAAAACATCCAGAGAGATCTTGTTTTTCTTAAGACAGTAAAATGGTTCAAAATTTTGCACAGTTAAATGAACACATCACTTATTAAGATTTATTTTCCATGTAAAATCTATTTAATGTTCATTAAAAAACAACATTCCTTAATCTCTTTTCCAGCTGTGCATCTTGTCTTTAGTCTTCGTCAAGGGTGGTGATAATGTAACAGGCAAGAGAAGACTAAGTGCCATATATATAAACAACAAAAAGTAAAAATTACATTTCAGTAAGAAATTTAATTTATTTATGATGAAGAGAGACATAAACTCAGCAATGAAGGAACACTTGGGATTCAGAATATTTAGTCCTATGGCTTTGTCTGGAAAGGATCTTGGTTTCATGTTACATCTAAAAGGGAGCAGATATAAGTGATTCCTATTCTTAACCCCACCTCAGCCCACTTGTCTGTGTTTAATAGTTTATAAATGTTACCAAATTGGAGAGAGAGGAAAGAGTGCCCCAGAAAGGAGATTTTACCCAGATCTACTCCTGAAGGGTCTGAAAGATCCTGTGTTTGTCCAGGTTTTGAATTAATTCAGAGGACTGGAGGTCCAATTTAGATCTAGGCACACATGAAACTCTAAAGTGACCTGGGGATTGAAGTCTAAGTATGTGTTCTTGTTAGCTGTATTCCAGACATTCTCCTCCTGCCAGTGGGCCAGAGCGAACCCTATCTTGAGAACATTCAGGTGGACAATGATAGAGTTTTAAATTATGGGTATTACTTTGACTTTATTTAATAAAACCGTGTATTATATTGTTACTGATATATGGGTATAAAGCCTTATAATTTTTTAAGATACTATCACTTCTATTATCATAATTGATCAAACAGCTTAGATTAAGAAAAAATATCCCCATTTCATAAAACAATCCACTGAGGCTCTAAGTGGATAAATACTTTCTACAAGATAATTTAGGAAAGTGAGTAGCCCAATGCACTTTACATTAAAGGGCTTTTGTGACTCTCCCCAAAATGTGTTCCTTGAACCCTTCAAAGATAGCCACATACTAGTCCCTGGATCTTATAACTATGTTACTTTACATTACAAAGGGTATTTATAGTTATATGTGGAATTAAGGTTGCTAGTCAGCTGACTTGAAAATAGGGAGTTTATTCTGGATTATTCAAGTGGGCCCAATGTAATCACAAGCGTCTTTGAGAGTAGAAGAGAGGCAGAAGGGGACATCAGAGTGATGCAGTGTGAGAAGCACTAAATCTGCTGATGGCTTTGACCTTGGAGGAAGGGCCATGAGCCTGGGAATGTAGATGACTCTAGAAGCTGGAAGAGGCAAGGAAATGTACTCTCTCCTAGAGCTTCTGGAAAGGAGTGCTGACACTTTGATTTTAGCCCAGTGGAACTTGTGTCAGACTTCTTCCTTCCTGTGAGATAATATATTTGTGTTGTTTTAAGCCACTAACTTTGTAGTAATTTGTTATAGCAGCAGTAGAACACTAATACAGTAACGCTGTGGAATGTTTTATTAACAAGTGGTTCCTGATATAACAGTATGCTGACAAATGTTTCAGAACCAGCTCTCCAGGGAAAAAGAGAAAGTATCTTACTAGTGTGTGTCGATTTTTATGGTATAAATACTCCCATGGTGGCTGATTTCAACCTACCAGCGTTGGGAAGAGAGGCCCACAATCTCTCCGGAGCCAGTCGAGCCAGCTGCGGTATGCTATTGGAATATGTTTGGGAAACTATATATTTAGCCCTTTCAGAATTGCCACTTGCATGTTAGGTTTATTGGTGGTAGTGGAAGAGAAGAAGTCTGCTTAATGCTACGCAGCCCAGTACTCCAAAGTTGTCTGACAACATTCTTTTCCCCCCAAATGATAGACATTAAGTGGAAAGTGGGTGACAAAATAGTGTCAGCTGTCTCATCTACTGTCCCCACCCCGCCATCCCAGATTTTTTACATTCTACCAAAACCTCTACCTAATTCATGAATTCTGTTTACTTTTTTCTTATTATCCATTTCATAATAATTAGGAAATGCATGTGTGGGGATAAGAACATAGGACAAACTGAACTAGAGATAAAGATCATTGTGGCTAGTCCTCCTTGCTCCCTACCCAGTTTGCCAGGCAAGGAAAGAAGCAGCAAGTGGCTGCTGAATAAAAGATCTCTATTGACATCAAGGGTCTAGGGACTGAGGCTCTCTTCTTTTCTACCATGATCTGTCCAAGTCATCAACTGAGGGAGAGTCACCTTGCTTCAAAGAGCCCAGCTTCTGAGTGCTGGGTGTTAGTGTAATAGGATAAATGACATTTGCCCTGTGTCTGCTACTCCATATAATTCCCTCAGAGGCTTTTCTGAAGCTTGGGGGAATCTTTTGATAATGATTTAATTTTTCTTGGAGCCTGTTAATTCTGCTGATTGGGGCATAGGAGTTGGGGTGAGGTGCTTTAATCTTGCTAATTAACTGCATTTCTGTCTCTTCCTGTTTAGATCATTTCTTTTGGATGACTCAGTCTCTTTAGGTAAATGTTCAGTCTTTCAGATTTCTCACCCATTTCCCTGCTCTTCCCCAAGATGGTGTTGTGTGTCTCAGGTTTGGGGGCCCAGGGAGAGCCTGTAATCCTGCGGCAGTGGGCAAGTCGGGCGTCTATGAATGCAGGCCCCTGTTTTGCATGCTGTTCTTGCACTCTGTGGTGAGGAAGTCTGCCTGTTCTGGCCTGCTGGGGTCTGCTGACACGGGGCTGGCTCCGTGCGGCCTCGAGAGAGATCATGCCGATATCCACACCTGACATTTGTGGGTGCGGCGTTGGCTTGCAGTCTCCCGTCTCCATGCTCTGCTGCCCTTGCTCCCAGAGCAGACTTCCGCCAGCCCTCCCAACACTCTGTGCACCCTCTTTGGAGCTCACAGGGTCCAGGCTTGTCCCTTGTTCAAAAGTACTACTTTGGACTCTCAGAGGACATTTTTCTTGTTGCTGCATTGTCCTGCTGGTGGCATGTTGGCTGAGACACAGAGACAGGGAAAGAGCTTCCCCATCCCTCAAATTATACCGGAGAAAGTGTGTAGCTAACTCCAGTGTTCTTGGGTCTCCCAAAATGTCAGGGGGTGGCGGAAATTAGACACTTAATAATCTGGTTCTGCCATTATTGACTACCACTTCTTTGCTTGCTTTTTTTTATACTCTATCATGCTCAAAGAAGGAGCTTTCCATTGATTCCCTTTCTCATTGAAACATTTCTTAGGCCACATCTATTTCAATAAGCCTCATGGCTTAGCTTTCATATTCTCTCTGTATCAGGGGGAAAAAATTCTAAATTATGAGGTGGCCAGGCATGGTTTCACATATAAGGAATCATGGAAAAACTAGGAGGTATGAATTAGCTATCATGGAAATACACTAACTTAATATCCTGGCTAATCCCATTATATCTGCCTATAGAATTGTGCAAGTGAGGACGTAACCTCTCCCCCCACCCCCATTCTGAGATCACTGGAGAATTTAAGCCCCAATGAATTTTTGCTTAATGTGTATATGTATATTAATTTGACTCATTCATAAGAGCCGAAGTGGTGTGATTCTAGTAGACATTAGTATCATAATGTACTTTTAATAGACTCAAAGGAATGTCTATTTTTCAGAAAGGCCTCCCTCTGCTTTATTCCTCTAGTCATTTGTATTTTATTTAATTAGCATGTATTACACTATATTACACTTAATTGTTTTCACATCTTCCTTCCTCTCTCCCAACATCTCCCCACACAGCAAATAGGCAACAGAGAAAAAAAATCTCATTCCACCATCAATATCAGGTCTCTGGTAGAGGTAAGATGATTTCAGCTGTGAGACTAACTTATGAGAGGTGAATAACTGCAGACTAAAAACCTCATTTTCAAAAATGGGACATTTTCATCAAATTTGACAATATGGATTGACTGTATGAATATGAAATATCCACCCTCTGATAAATATTGAATGGGGCTTTAAAATTATTTTTTAATATTTATTTATTTTTGAGAGAGAGAGTGAGAGCAGGGGGACAGACAGAGAGAGAGGAAGATGCAGAATCTGAAGCAGGGTCCAGGCTCCAAGCTGTTAGCAAAGAGCCCGACACAGGGCTTGAACTCACAAACTACAGGATCATGACCTGAGCTGAAGTTGGGTACTTTACTGACTAAGACACCCAGGCACTCTTGAATGGGGTTTTAGAGCAATATTCCGTATGATGAAATAAGCGTAATTGGAGCAAAAATGGCATTCTAATATTCAGACATATTGTAAACATGGAGGTTTGCTATCATTAGTTTTGTTGTTGTTGATTCTACTACCCAGTATACATCTAGGTCCAGTCAATAGTTGTGTTTTTTCATTTAAATTATTTAAATTTAAAAATGAATGCCTAGTGGGGCATCTGGGTGGCTCAGTTGGTTAAGCATCACACTCTTGATTTCAACCCAGGTCATGAGCTCACAGTTGGTGAGTTCGAGCCTCGCATTGGGCTCTGCGCTTACAGTGTGGAGTCTGCTTGGGATTCTCTCTCTGTCTCTTCTCTGTTCTTTCTCTCTCTGTCAAAAATAAACTTAAAAAAATTTTTAAAAATGAATGCCTACTTATCATAGAAAAAGTTATAAAGCACAGATAGTTTGTTTTTTTAAATTTTTTTACTGTTTATTTATTTTGAGAGAAGAGAGAGAGAGCATGAGTAGGGAGGAGCAGAGGAAGAGGAAGACACAGAATCCGAAGCAGGCTCCAGGCTCTGAGCTGTCAGTACAGAGCCCAATACGGGGCTCAAACCCACGGACTGCAAGATCATGACCTGAGCCGAAGTCGGACACTTCATCAACTGAGCCACCCAGACGCCTCAAATCACAGATAGTTTAAAATATATATATATATACTATCTGAACCACTAATAGCTTGGTCTCTATATTTACATTTCTTAGAAAAATTACATCATGCTGTGTATACTATTTTACAAAGTACTTTTTGTTTGAACTTTATAACAATAATATCACTGACATCTTTTTAATATTTCCTTTTTCTATTCTAAATGCTAAATTGTACTGACTGTTTAATGTATTTTTCAACTTAATGAGGTATTCTAATATCTTTTTTCTCATAGTAAAGAAACCATTTGATGTCATTTAGTAGGATTTTCTACTTTTTTTGCTTTTAGGAAGTCTATCTTTTAAACATGAGAAGTGGTTTTTATTGGTCTGTGCAGTTGACTAATGAAATATGCCCTGGGCCTGGCTTTGAATCTTAGGCTCAGCTGTGATTGTTAGTGAGACGCACGTTCTGCCTTCAGATCGTCTCAAAACTGTTGGAATACACGAATCAGTCAAATGTATGTTGTCTTGAATATAACCTATGCTAATTGGTTTAAAATATGGACAGATTCACACCAGGTGTTTGCAAGTGAAGAAAGTTTTTAGACTGTGAACATGCTGTTTCAACTGTGAGTGTCCCAGGAGGTTAGAGCCTGTTCTGCTTAATACATGAACCCTAGATGGCCTTCAGCACATCTGTCCAACAGGTTACATCGATGTAGGCATTTCTCAAGTGTGGAATATCTGTATATCTCAGACCAAATTGATTTTTGTGGAAGCTACCCTCATAATTAAAACAAAAACACAGAGTATTTCTAGTACACTGTAGCATTCTAAGAAAACAGTGGCCAGTTATGTGTAAACTGAGATAAATCTAACAAGCTGAGCAATGAGGACCTTTGTGCTTTGTGTTTAAGCAGACTCATAAGCACCTTGTAAGGAAAACCACGGTAGATGAAGGAAGTATAGGAAAATTTTAGATGTATTACACCTTCATAAGCTCTTCATCAGGACACTATAAATTTATACACAGTATACTCAAATTTATACATATCATTCTCTATACCATAAAAGGTTACATGATTTCTACCTGATTATATATTCTGGTAACATCTTTTGGCTAGTTTGGGTAGTGTACTAGGTCAAAAATAACAATACTGCATTTATTTAAGCATGCTACATAGTGAATCTGGCTATCAGAAGTGTCTGGCTTTTTATAATCTAATGTTTACATTTAGAGCTAGAGAAATTGCCACTTGACAGTGAATATGTTTTAGTATCACTACCTTGCAGGCCGGTTAGTATTCCTTTTGTTATTAAAATTGGGAATTTGCAGTAAAACAGAGTGATCATTGTGTAGCACAACAAGTCCCATAGCGCAGTGTAATTGGAAGTCAAAGATTATTCGAGAATACAAAGCAAAGTACAAAATGATTTGCTGCCTATGAGTGTTTTCTAATTTTTCTAATATTTCTACTATTCTATTTATAGTATAGTGCAAACTTCATAAAAATATATGCTGTGACTTAATGTTGTATGATAAAATATTTGATTACATTTGACACTAAGTGTGTGTGCGTGGGCATGATACGTCATGTGATGCAATTCTAAATGTCTTCTGGAAAACAGAAGCTAACATGGAGTTGGCTGAATTCTGGGGCGAATTATTCATGGAAAGTTACATCTGCAAAGCTCAGTGTCTAATAAAAACACAAGGCAAATAAGTAAATGTTTCCTTTTCTTACACTGTTTTTTTTTGTACAAGACCGATGTTATTACATTACCTTATTCTAAATGACTACGAAAGAGTGAAGAATGAAAGCAGTATTTTACATTTTATGTTTATAAAGTGAAGTGATCTAATTTAATTTCCTCATTTTAAATAAAAGACATTTTAATAGCCCTATCAGTCAGGATTCTGTTAATCAATGTAAAGAGCTGCAGAAAAAGAATAGATTTCTGGATATTTCTGCTGTAGGCCAAGATTTACTAATAGCTTTATGAAAACAATTCGAAATTACAATGATTATATTTGTTAAATGTAGAGTGAGTGCACCTGGCTCATTGATGTCTAAAGTCCATTTTGGTTTAAAATTCTATTCAGAGTTCTTTCTCAATGAAGTTTAGCATTTTGCAAGTTGAGAGAAAATTTTCTGGTTTTTCTTCAACATTGCTGAAACAGAGTGTTTACATTATTTTAAATTCCTTAAATTGCAAATGAACTGTTGTCCCATCTGTGCAAGTAAATGAGCAAAAATAAACGAGGTTATTTGCTGCAAATTAAAGTATTTTATATATATAGTATAAAGTATTTTATATATATATATAAAGTATTATATATATGTGTGTGTGTGTGTGTGTATATATATATATATATATATATATATAAAACCAGGAGTTAACCATCTTTCAGCTATGAGAAACTGAAATTTAGACTATCCCTGAATTTAAATGGCATGGCCAAAATGACCCAAAAGTGGTGGGACAATTTCCAGGAGGTCTCAGTGTAGACTTATCCTTGCAGGCTTCAGCACACTGGTGCTTGAGAGTGGACATGAGCTTGTGAAAGGAAATAAGTGGCTCTCAAATGCTCTATTCCTGGCATGCTTGATGCTCACCTCTGAGACTTAGAGGGCTGGCTGGAAGTAGATTGTGTATTTGTGACCATTTAAATTCTATCCAGTAACCATTGTCACCAGGGGGTCACCAGAAAGGTTTTGGGAGTTATGAAATGGCTATAACTATAGGAAGAGATCATTAGAAACTAGAGATGAGCTCAAAAGTAGTTTTGGGATTATGTTCTGACATAAAGGAAACTCACTGATTCCATCAGCAAACGTTGACAGAAGGGTCTAGCTATGCTGGAGGGTCTAGCTGTGCTGGCCAATATGTAGCTGGTCATCATCTGTAACTATTTCAACTTAAATGTTGATAAAA
This sequence comes from Suricata suricatta, assembly GCF_006229205.1. NCBI lineage: Eukaryota > Metazoa > Chordata > Mammalia > Carnivora > Herpestidae > Suricata > Suricata suricatta. The sequence goes on along the minus strand of NC_043703.1, from coordinate 27,006,167 downwards.
TGAAGAAAATGAAATTAAAGTTCATTTCCTCAGATGCACTTTCATGTGCTTAACAGCCACGTGTGGCTAGTAGCTAACATATTGGAGAGTATGTATGAAAAACACTTACATCATTGAAGAAAGTTCTACTGGAGAGTGTTGGCGAGATGGTCAAAGATGTGGTCCTGGTGCTTTTCATGCTGGTAATTCATTTGAGGAGGTTATACAAACAGATAGCTTTAACACCAAACAGTGTATAGGATGAGCAAGACAGTGGGATGAGTTCAGAGGAGAGAAGATCAGATCAGAGTAGATAGAAGAGAGTTACAGAAAAAGTAGAATTTGAGGTCAGAATGAAAGAAAGAGTATGAGTTTAGCAAAGGTAAATGGAAACGTTCACTACGTAAAGGAAGACAGGAATACAAGGGCAGAGAGGATAATGAGTGGGCTGTGGTGAAGAGATCATGTGAGATGTGGGCATCTGAAGTCATTGGAGTTCTGGCTATGAGAGACCTTGAGGCAAAAGGTTTGGGCCTTTTCTGAAGGACTGAGAAACCACTAGAATTTTTGAGCAGGGAATGTGATCCAAGTGTTATTTCAGGAAGATATTTCTGGCAGCAGTGTGCAGACTGGATTGGGTGGAGAGAGAAGTTGATAGACCATAGTAACGCATGTTGGAAGTGGGCCATATGTGCACTTGTAAGAACCTGAACTTGAATATCAGCAACTTACTCTGGATACCTACTACAGTGAACCTTGATTAAAATAAGCTTGTTTTGTAATGGTGTTATTGGAAATCTAGGTATCCGTATTTTCCTAAGTGACTGATTTTTGTGCACCTCTCTTCCATTATTTTTATAGTCAGAAGGATATGGATTGCTCCTAAGTCATGGAAAAGCAACAGTAGGACTGAAGGACAAGAAGGTAAGATCAGGGAGAAAAATTAAACAAATGGAAATAATTCAAGCTGAAGAGAGAAACAGAATCCAACAAGGTAGATTGGAAGTGGCCTATTTGGTTTGGAAGACTGAGATCTTTATCTGGATAACATCCACACCCCCATGCTTGTTCCATAGGCAGTGGTGAGGCTGGCCCCAGCTCATACTGGGCGTGTGCATCTCTTCTCGGTTTTGCTTTCAGCGAATCTTGTCTCATGGTGGAGTAGAGACACCATAGAAATTGGCAAACGCTGTCATTCATGGTTCTCCCAGTCCCCGCTGTGTCCACAGTGCTGTGTCGCCACTATGCCCATAGGAACCGTGCAGACCAGCTTAATCTCATTTTTAAAAGACAAGACTTAAAGCTATATGATGCTGAATAGTCAGACCAAGGGCATGGAGACTAGTTCTTGCAACCCAGGATTTATAATTTTAGGTATACATATGGCTCTACAGCCTTTTGTAATGTCACACACCTCTTACTATACATATACAAATGGTTCAATGGTACTGCTTTTAGATCTGTTTGTCCCTTCTCTCTTGGCCATAGAGCTGTTCGGAAGTCACCCAGAGGAGTGGAGACTCCGTCTTCCTGGCTTCCTTGTCCAAACTTGATGTAGCTTCACCAGTGATTCATGCACAGGAAAGCTGTCTGTGTAGTTATGCTCTTACTTATTGATGTGTATAGCTTGTTCCCCTTTAAGTTTAGAAATAAGTGTTTTTCTCTTTTAATGGGCTTAGATACCTCCATAAATGTGTACTTTCCTACAGTAGCAGTGGTAGCAATGCCTGTCATGGCCGCATTTTTACTCTTCCCAGTTGCCATCGGTTGAGTGCTTATTATTATATACATGGTGCTATCTTAAACACTTTCCATGCACAATCCCATTTAACCCGCACCATCATCCTTTTAGTTAGAAGCTATTATGCCCATCTGCCAAAGAAGGAAATCAGATCAGAGAGGTTAACAACTTGCCCGAAGTCACATAAATGACTGAGCTGGGATGTCAGTTCAAATCTCGCAGACATTATAATGCTGACCCTTCATCACTAAGCTATACTGTGTGGAGAAAAAAGTCTTTCCTGGCAGTGATAAGCCTACCAGGAGCCATGATGAGTGAAGAATGACAGCCATCAGGGCTTTGGCAATGGCAAATGAGACTTTTCTTTACTGTGTGCCCAGAGTGTGTTGCTGTTACCTTTATGGGCTTATAGGGAGAATAAAGCCCAAGTTTCACTCGGACACACAAGGGAACCTTGTTCCAGAGATCTGACTCCCTTTGAAACCTCACAGGTAATGAGCAGATTCAGTGATTCTAATAAAATGATTGTGAGAATTCCCAGCTTGAGTCAGGGTCCCAGATTGAGAAAATCTATGACTCAATTTTTCCAAGTCTTGCCTCATTCTAAAGCTCTAATATTTAAAAACAATAATAACAATAACAAACTAGACAGACACTTCTGAGATTTATAAGTTGAAAAATAATTTCTGAGATGCAATGTGCACAATACAGTTGTGAGAAAACGCATTTTGTGGAGACCTAAGATACTACTGAATGGTGAATGACTAGCATCCAAAATGCTCAAACCAGACTTGCAAAAGGACCCAATTACAATAGCAAATAAGGTTTGTGGAACTGATGCCATTTCGTGAATTGGGTGTATAATGTGGAAAAGCTATCTGCTTTGGTAATGTCATGTTTGTGTATATTCACACTTATGCACGGACATGCATCCGTAATAGTAACTTGGTGAAACACCCAGAGGGTATGGAAATTCCTGCCTAGACTTGGGTTTTTTGACATGCTTCCTTTATTCTCAACACCCGTGCACATGAGAAACTGCAGCTTGAGCACAGACTTGGCAGGCAGACCGTGTTCTCTGTTTTTCTGAAACACTCTTCCTTTCTCTTCAGTGGTACCTATCTGGGGGGCACTAAGCTGCCTCACACTGGCCTCTCAGGCTTCCGAAGGGTATTGAAGACTTGTTTGGAGCTCATAATTTATGCTGTGCTGAAAAACAGTCGAGACTGTAATGGTGCCCAGAGAATCCAAGTTCTCTGAAGCCCTGGGTCACATTAATATGCAGTATTTCATTTACAACCCCTTTCTAAGTAGGTTTGAGAGGATAATGCCTTGTTTGAATAATAATATAGCACATTTTACTATTCAAAGTGCTTTCACATAAATCATCCTTCTCATTTTATTTTTGAAACAATGAGGGAGATAAGGCTAGGATTATTATCTACCGGGAATCAGAAGCTCAGAAGGGTCAAGTGATTTACTCAAAGTCACATTGCAAATTCTCAGCAAAGCCAAGATTAGAAGCTGTGATTCTTCATTCTCAGCTTGCCTGTCTTTTAAAAAGAATCTTAGTGCCCACAGTTTCCTGGGTAGAATACTGAAATTCTCAGGCACAGCCTTTTGCTTCTAAATGTTCATTTCTATAGTTTGCTTTTAGCATCGTTTGAATTTCATGGCCTTATGAGATGGCACAAGATTTTGAAAATAAGTTTATAGTTTAACCTTGTTTCTTAGTAGATGACTTTAAAATGTCATCTGAAAGCATATAATTTCTTAAACTAAATATTCAAAATTGGGTACAAGCTACATATAATGATAGTGATTCTTTTGTTTTTAATTATTTTTAGTGTTTTTACTTATTTTTGAGAGAAAAAGAGCACAAGCAGGGAAGGAGCAGAGAGAGCCCGAGACACGGAATCTGAAGCAGGCTCCAGGCTCCAACCTGTCAGCACAGAGGCTGATGTGGGTGGGCCTCGAACTCATGAGGGGTGAGATCATGACCTGCATTGAAGTTGGACCCTTAACTGACTGAGCTACCCAGGCACCCTGATAGTGATTCTTGACATTTGCTTTTTATCCTTGTATTTAATCATAGGCAGGGTGGTGAGTTTCCCTGAGACAGTTAACGAGAAAGCACCTGGAAATAGGGAGAGCTGACCTAGGCAATATTAGTGTCAGAAATTATTTAATTAATTTAATTTGTTATTTAATAGTTTCAACTTGTTAGAAATGGCATTTTGACTTGTTCACAAGGTTTCTGTGCTTGGTCGTTTTCCATGATGTTCATTCAGATATCCTTTAAACACACCGATATTATTGAACATAAGAATAAACGTGATGATATCTATGTACTTAGCGATCTACATGCCAGAG
>NC_043703.1:26675918-26701974 GCF_006229205.1 Suricata suricatta | reverse complement strand
GGGCTGGGCACGGCGGGGTCAGTTTATCTAGTTTCAAGGAAACACTGACCTTAAGGTTCCCCAGAGGCCACGAGTACGAGCTTTAGGCTCGGACTGACTTATGGAACTTTCTTCTTGCTTTGGGAAAAAAGGGAAGGAACGTGTACAACTAATCCGGGCCATGCAGTGTTAGCATTAAAACAAGTTGCAGGTTTTTAAGAGTTCATTCGGAATCCATTTCAAGCCCGCATCTCCCCTTTTCTGTTCCCCCTCGAGGGGGCGACGGGGAGAGGAGAGGGGGGAGGGGAAGGGGAGCGGGAAGTGAGGTGGGAGGGCTATTGGTTTATTCTTTGTCTACTGGATTAACCCGATTATACACCAGGCACCAGCACAAACCGCCTCCCCCACCTCGGAGCCGTGTAGGAGAGGAACGGAATGCAGATTCGGGTTTCAAGTACTTTATGCCCTGGCGGAGATTTGCTTTTGATTGTGTCGCCCTGTAGTTTTTGTTTAAATATTAGATTTTTTTTCAAGAATTAGCTATAGATGAAGGTTTTTGAAGATCTTTTTGTTTTGTATGACGCAGTAGCTGAAGGAAATTCTACAGTCAATGCCTTTTAAAAATTATTTAATTCAATAACACATACACGACAATTCAAGGTCGACGTGACGGGTTTCTGAAATGGGAGGGGGCTCACTTTCCACTGCAGCTTTCCTTCACTTAACCAGTAGGCATCCTTTCCGACCCCCCTTTTTTAATCCTAGAACGTTCCCCAAGAAGATCCTATTGTACGTTTTGAAAGTGGTCTGTGTTTTCCCACTTAAAAGAGTAGAACTATAAAGATAGAAAACGCATATAGAGATATGCATTGCTCTGACTGCCTTCATTTACTAAGCAACGTGCTTGCAAGTGGGAGCACTGTTGGGAGATTGCCGCGCCCACCCCGACACTCCTGTTATTGGATTCTAATAATTTACAGAATGTTTTTACTTTACAGGGAAGTACGGTCAAATCTCCCTAATAGCACCTGCCCCCGTGAGGGGTTAGAGTTCTTGAAATAATGCTAGGAAAACGTGGTGATTGATTCCCCGGGTCCCGCTCCAGCCCACATCCGTTCGTTCGTAGCTACTCTGGCACCGGCTGCCTTCTCCCGAACTCTCTCTCTAGAATGTCCCGAGTGCACTCCCCACCGCGCTGGGCTCTCGCCCTCCTCCTCTGTGTTTCTCTACCTCTCCACTCTCCCCTCGTCCCCGGTTTGGAACAAGAGATGGCAAGGGAAGTGGCAGGCGTTATTTCCGGGTGCTGGCCTACGTTCCCCCCACCTCACCCCTTGGTAAGGGTGGACAAGGCTAGGTCCGGCCGCTCCGCTGTGTCCCTGAGGCTAAGGGCAGGCAACAACTAGGTCTCCCCAGCCCGGGCCGTTCGCCCAACTCCCAAGTCCTTGGAGCCTCGGGGTGAACGCAGGCGCCGCTGCACTTACGGCCCATTCTGCCACCAGGGGGCGCCCAACCGTCTCAGGGCTGGGACAGTGCCGGGGCTGAGGCAGGGGCGGGGGCCGGGGCCGGGGCTATACTCTTCCCCGGTACTGGACTAGGGCAGGAGAGGGGAATTGCCACCCAAAATGTATATCCCGTAGGCTGGTTAAAAATGAATAAAATTCAGATAAATTTCGCTTGGACACAATCCGTTTGGAATACGAGATGAGGTACCTAGGTTCGGAAGAATTCCAGCTTTTATCAATGGGAAGGAATTGGGGGCCAGAGCCAAGTTGTGCAAGGCTGGTGGGGGACTCCCTGCCCTTGTGAGGGCAGCAAGTGTCTGGCAGAACAGGTGGAAGATATGCCTTCTTCCATCTTCTCAAACCCCTGCATCCAATGACTACTCTTGAGGAGACACTTCTTACTCTCCATGTTATTCTCCCAGCACTGCAGGAACTTTGTGAAGACACACTGTTCTAGATCAAAGCATAGAATGGAATTTAAATTAGGAGTTTCCAGCTGGTCAGAGTACCTTATATTTTTATTGCGTCAATAGGGAAGAATCCAGGAATTCATATTTATCTTTCATGAGCTAGAAAGAATTTCATGTAATTGAGCTCTCGCCTCCTTCCCTGACAGCATGGAGCTTGCTGACTGGGAGACCATTTAACCTATAACTTAAGCACCAAGTAAAAACAAGTACCCGGTGGATTCTTTCTAACTTAGTCTTTATTATTTTATTTGGTGAAATTATTATTTTTTTCAGATGTAATGTATAAAACAATATATTGTGCCCCTTAAATTTGCTTAGTGAATTATAATCCTGGAGAGGAATTATGTTTATGTGTATGCATGTGCATGTATACACAGAAGGAAGTGTTGGGTGCAGCTCTTGTAATGTGTCCCTAAATTAATTCTCACATTGCATTCCAAACTTATAACTAGGATTACTTTTGGAAGATATTTCAGAATCATGAAAGAATTTAAATGGAAAATTTCACAGTGAAGCCCATTTTTTAAAGGTGCTGTGCAAAGTTCTAGAGAAGCAACCCTGATGCATGAACAGGTGTTGCCATTTTCCTAAGGTTGGAAAAATCCATGGAAACGCAGGCTGCACCCATACTCACTTCTGAGTTCTCAAGTTGCACCAAGTAACGTGCTCTCTTAGCCCAGCTGTTGAACAGGACTGTGTTGGGATCTCATCTCTGCATTCATTTCATTTTCTGTTTGAATTTACTCATTTTATAAATCTATTATCCTCCATATCTTTTTTTGTTTAACGAGGCATTATATAAACCTTTGGGAATTTTGCCTCAAAGTTTTAGTAAAGGCATCAGTGGAGACAGTGTGGATGTGCTTCTTTACCAGTAGGCATGCTGGCTGAGTTAAGTCAGTACTTTCAAGGTTACATCTACTCCTCTAAGCTTCTGATTTCTTCTGATTTATATTGTAGGAATGGGAGAAAGTAGCTTTATCACAACTCTGGTTTCAGTGTCATTGTGACTTGACTAAACCACTTGGCCTTACTGGGTTCAGACCCAGTTTTGATCCCTAAAGGGAAATTCTGCAGTGATATGATATGTTTTTGAGAGACAGAAAAATTAATAGGTATTGACTATTTGGTTGTTTTGTTAGTTTTATAATCAAGGCAATTTATGTATATATTCACATTTAAAACTGGCCTGGAACACGATACTGCGTACTTCTTCCAAGGGAAACTATTTAGGTCTTTCAATCACCATGTCGCCTAACATCCCAGATGAATAGAAAACTTAATTTATGCATGGTCTCTACTGGGAGGGGCCTTCCTACATTAAATGGCTTTGCCATAATGGACTTTTTAAAGATTTGGTGGTCATGATTGTGGTCATTCCATTTTCGAATTGCTTTGATTTTCCAAATTCCATTGATACCACTTGTAGGAGAGATTGGGAGTGACTACACTAAAAGAAGCCAAGGAATTCAAAATAGACCAGGAGAGTTCTTATCTATATAGCCTGGAGCACTGGAAACAGTGTATCTCTCCATCTAACCTTCTTTGATGATGTCCTTTATCCCTAACCAAACTAGGAGAAAGATCTGGAGTGGTAAGAGGGTGGTCTTAATGAGTTGACTTTGCACTGGAGGCTTTCAGGAGTCTTGTCTTTTTCAGAGATCTTACATCCAACCTGAATCCACCTAGTGGTTTCTACTGGTAAATCAATCTTCCTGCTATGCCCCTTGCATGGTATTACCACAATGTATGCAAAGTCAGATGTGGACTAAAGCTCTCTAACAAGGCAAAACAATCTCCTTCCTGGCCAACATGATTTTCTCGTTATATTTTTAATATAGTATATTTGTCCCTTGACCTGAAGATTAAGCTTTTTCCTTTGTAGGACTGATGTGTGCAAAGAAATTCTAAGCAGTGTAAACACTGCACTGTTGCTTTGCCTTTACTGGAATAGCCTGAGGTTTGTTTGTTTTCCTGTTTGTTTTTAACATTTGATCCACTTTGTTCTGGAATCTTTTTAACTCAATGCTAAAGCTTCTAATAAGTTAAAATCATAAATTAAAATGAGTATTTGGATATTAGTGGCCAAGCTTAGTAGCAATAGGAAGATTTTAGCCTATGAATAGATTTGTTTTTATACTTTTCATAATGAGGACACTTGATCAAAAGAGCATAGAAAGTTCAACTTGTTTTCTAAGGAAGATGTAGTCAAACAGATTCCACTGAAGTCGTTCTGATGATCCAGATGCCACAATATAGAGGATGCCAGTAAGCCTTGACTTAAGTTCAGTTAACAACTCAACTCTAAAAATGTTTAATTTGGTAAATGGAACAAGAGTGCATGCAAATTTAATTTGTTTGCTTCTTTGGACAGGAAGTGTTTTGAAGTTACAGGGACTTGTAAATCATTTGAGAATATTGTGGTGTTTATATGAAACAGCTTTCTTTTTATGTATGTATGTATGTATGTATGTATGTATGTGTTTACTTTTGAGAGGAGGGGCGGAGAGAAAGAGAGAGACAGAGAATTCAAAGCAGGCTCTGTGCTGCCAGCACAGAATCTCCCAAATCTGGGCTCGAACCTACCGTAGTGTGAGATCATGATCGCAGCCAAGATCAAGAGTCAGATGCTCAACTGCCTGAGCCACCCACATGCCCCTGACGCAGCTTTCCTGGACACACTGTGTTCAGCATGACTCTTCAAAAGGGTAGGCTGTTCAAAAGGGGAGCCTGTATCAAAGCCACCATGTACTTCTTTGTTCGGGGCGTGACACTAAAATAGAAAGATTCTTCACCATCTCAACCTTTAAAAAAAGAAAACACACAACTCTGATCTTTGTAAACATTAGACGCTCAGTCATGCTCTTCAGTTAATGAATGAAATTAATGAATGTAATCAATATAAGTATTTTTTCTTAGTTTTGTAACAGCACATTAAGAGTTTTTGAATTTTTTTTTATAGATTTTTTTTTCCCATAGAGAGAGGGAGGGACAGAGAGAGAGTGAAAGAAACAGCACGGGCAAGGGAAAGGAACAGGCAGAGAAAAAGGAAGAATCCCAACGAGGCTTCAGGCTCAGTGCAGAGCCCAACACACGGCTTGAACCCACCACACTGGGATCATGCCCTGAGCCAAAATTAGGAGTAGGTCCCTCAACTGACCTAGCCGTCCAGGCATCCTGAAATTTTTAATGACAGAATTTAAGAGTCATTCCACTAGCCTGGATATTATCACAGAAGTGAATGAAACTTGTTTGCTAACACCATGATTTTCAATCACTGAAAGAGCAAATATTATAAAAATTAAAAATAAATCCTGGTGCACTTGGGTGGTTCAGTCGGATTAAGTGTTCAGCTTTGGCTCAGGTCATCTCATAGTTCATGACTTCAAGCCCCATGTCGGGCTCTGTGCTGCTCTTCTATAGCATTTTGGGAAATCAGGTAGGTATCAAGTACTCTCTTTTATTTAATATTGGTGAGTACATATCAGGGTCTCTTATTTAATACCAAAGTGGTGTGGCCTTCTAGGAGCAGAATTCCTGTCTTCATGGTCTTGGCCTGGGAGCTGCTGGCTCTATGACTTTGCTCTATGGATTTGAGATGAGCACTACCTACTTTCTTAGAGCAAATCTAAACGAGGAGATGAGGCAAATCACCATGAAGATACCAGAAAGCCATGCGAAGGCATCTACTAAGCCAGATTTCAACTGGGTGCTACTGATGCTTGAGGGTATATTGGGAAATAGAGGTAACGTTTACAAGGCTCATGAAGGAGGCAGTCTCTGAACAAGATAGTGGGCTACTTGATCTCTTTGGTCCCCAGTTTACAGATCTGTCTTTCTTTTTTCTTGGCAGCACAAATTTTAAGTGTTTTATTAAAGGTAACATTTGTCTGAATATATACTGAGAGTGTGGGTGAAAAAGGCCCTTATGTTTGTAGGGGCACCTGGGTGGCTCCATCTGGTAGGCGTCTGACTCTTGATCCCAGCTCAGGTCATGATTTCACAGTTTGTGAGATTGAGCCACACATTTGGCTCTGCACTGACAGCACGGAACCTGCTTGGTATTCTCTCTCTCTCTCTCTCTCTCTCTCTCTCTCTCTCTGCCCCTCCCCTGCTTGCTCACTCTCTCTCTCAAATAAATAAACAAAAAAGACCCTTATATTTGTAGTACTGTAACTTTATAGTGGAGATCAGCTAAGACAGTTCTAGATAGAAGGTGAAATATTTTAATTTCACTAAAAAATCCTAAAAGTATATTCAAGGCATCACAGGGGCATTTCAAACTCAGGCAGGGACAGGTTTGGGGGCAATGAATGATTGTGTTCCTGTATTTAGTGTGTTTTTCTCTAAGACTTTATAGAATTTTTAAAGTAAGTTGCTTTCATGCCCTATCTTCTTGACCACATTTCCAGTTATTAGTGGATCATGATACTTCTGAAATATAAGATAATACCATACATCCTGAGTCCATGGTACTTAAGGGGCAAAAGGCATCTTCTGCCTGGTGGTCACTAGCATTCCTGCTCAGCAAGTATTATAAATCAAATCAGCTGGGATTGGGAGGGATTTAGCGTACTTCAATAACAGAGTGGGGATTTTACCAAAAACCTTAAGTATATTTTGATGGCTTGCATCAAATCCCACTTACACTTAATATTTGGTGAGTATTTATTTTAAAATATCCTTTATAGAAGTGTGAATTAAACTTTATCCAAGACCTAACATAAAGTTAGCCACATTCAGTTGGCAAGGTATTATATATATATATATATATTTTTTTTTTCAAATAACCAGAGCCCTTGCTTTGTTTTCAAATTCAGTGATTCTCAGCCCTGACTGTATATTAGAGTTCCACTTGGAGATTTGAAAACAATCAGATGATAAGATCTTTCACATAGAGCTGATTTAGGTTGATCTCAGAGGGAGGACTTGTATAAATTTCTTCATCTTCCACTGTCTTAGTTTCCTTCTCAACAGTAGTAATAAAAAATGGGGGTAAAAATATTCTTATATCTGGGCGCCTGGTGGCTCAGTCAGTTAAGCATCTGACTTTGGCTCAAGTCATGATCTCCAGTGTGTGGGTTTGAGTCCCACATCGGGCTCTTGTGCTGACAGGTCAGAGCCTGGAGCCTGCTTCAGCTTCTGTGTCTCCCTCTCTCTCTCTCTCTCTCTGCCCTTCCCCTGCTCATGCTCTCTGTCTCTTAAAAAAATGAATAAACATAAAAAAATATTCTTATGTCCAAGCATTATTGTGAGGAATAATGCACGTGCAATTTTAGAAGTTTGACTTATAATAACTCTTGAATAAATGAAAGTCATTGTATGATTATAACAAGGCCATAATAGATTCATAGCTCACAAAGAATAAGAACGGAAAATGGAATAAACACCAAAGTATAGATAGATGAAGATGCTAGAAAAGGCTCATACCTGCTTGCAAGAGGTGATCATGGCTATCTCTTCTTGTCTCTACCCTTAACGATATTTGGTTTGAAAATCAGCCAAGGTGTGTGTATATTTACAGTATAGGAAATCATCAAATGCTAAAATCAAGGTTTTCTTTTCTTTTTTTGTACCCCAGAGATCTGGTTATAGTTGACAAAGAAGTCTGCAGTGATAATATACACATACTACCCGGGCCTGGCCACTCTTGGCATATGTCATTCATGGTTTTACGGTCTGAGCTTTGAGTCCCAAAGGGTTCTAAATGAAAGAGAATGGTGATCTTCACTTGGTTTTGAATCTAGCATCATTAGACTGTGATTGAACTTTTACCTGAGGTGAATTACTTAAACCTGTTCTCAAAAACCTAAGGATTTAAGCTCCTAGAAGCAGAGTTTAGAATGGTGATTGCCAGAGGCTAGGGGAGGAGAAAGTTGGGAGAGGTTGGTCAAAGGGTATGAACTTTCACTTATAGGATGAATAAGTTCTGAGGCTCTAGTTTATAGCATGATGTCTATGGTTAAAAATAGTGTATTGTGTATTTGAAATCTGCTAGAAGAGTAAATCTTAAGTGTTTTCACCAAAAGAAAAAGCAAAAAAACCAAACCAGTTACTGTGTAAGGTGATGGACATGTTAATTAACTTGCTTGTGGGAATCATTTCACAATGTATACATTTATCAAATCATCATGTGTACACTTTAACTATATTACAGTTTTTTCAAATACAATTCAGTGAAGTGGGGGAAAAACATTAAGGATTCACAGGATATACAGGGGACGTGGGCAGCCATAAGATAAATACGATGGCACCTATTTTCATTCACTCACATTCTTAAAACACAAGCAGCTAATAATGATGACGATGATTATGATGCTGATGACGATGGTAATGACGATGCCGATGATGATGATGAAATCCCACTTGAGACCTGCTGAAGGTTAATTTTGGAACGCTGCAGGAGCGTGTTTCCAGTCCTTGCGTTTGCTGGGTACTCTCATGGAAATGGTTGGAAAGTATTGGAAAGTACTGGAGTGTCTGTATGCCTCAGTTTCCTTATTGATCAGAATGGGATGCTGGTCATGTTGAAATGAGATAATGGATTATAATCTCATAGTAGCTGAGGTTAGCTCCTCAGTTTTAAAGAATATTTGTTGGGTCAGTTTATGACCTAAGAACTTAGAGTAAGGTAAGGCACTCAGCCCAGAGTCTGAGCTTTGACTTCGGGCCTCACTAGCCCTCCGGACTCCTTAAGACCACGAGTCCTAATAGACTCAGGAGAGCTAGATAGACCTAAAGACTCTCATTGCGTAAAAATTTGTATGTGGAAATTAATTTCCCACATAAATCAGCATTTTTGTATTGTTCAATTTTACCTTTCTCTAACTGGCTTTAACAAAAGAGACATAGTAAACATTTTCTAGCAATGAAGGAAACACTCTCCACTTAGGGAATTACACTGTTTTGTGTTGTTTTGTTTTGTATAAAGCAGCTTGCATCATTCTGCTACTTTGTAATAGATTTCAAGTGTGCAACATTGTTATCTTGGATTATTTCCTATGAATCTATGTATAAAATCATGCAGGTAAAAGTGTCAGTGTGACACTTTTAATTTCTTAATTAAAAAAAACCCAAACCACGATTTTATTATTGTGGCAAGAAAAATAAATCTCCTAATATTTAGTTATACAGTTAAATTCAACTAGAGATTTACATTTTTACAATTTCTCCTCCTGGGAAGCAGCAGGTATGTAAAATTATTACATATTGTGTTTATGCTGCATGCACGTAAAATTGAATAGAAACCCCCGAAAGTAAGCTCTTTGGAACCCAGGCTTGATTGCCAGGCTGAATACCCTCAGAAAACAAACTCTCTTTGTCTGAACATGTGAAAGGTACCAAAAGAGAGTGAAAACTAGTTTTACTTTTTTTTTTTTTTAACGTTTTCTTTTTGTAGGAGAACCAGCAGTGGAAGAAAAGATCACTTCCTCCACAGACACTTTATGGGTTTCGGATTCTGTAAACTCTGCCATGTAACTTGACCCCAAAACTAATGAAATCCTGTTAGATTTTCCTGCCCTCTTTCCTGCTTCCACCTTTTCAATTGTCTCACCTTTTAAAAACTTGATTTGTATTTGTATATATGTGTGATCCTCATGTCATTGTTTGGCTTTTTACCCAGGCACTTTTCACCTACATCCTCTCCTTCCCTCATTTGGCAGCCAGTTTGGGCTTCTTCCTGCCTTGAATACCACATTCCCTAGTTATTCAAGCTCAGTCATTAGCACCCTGTCCCCCTACTAAAATTATGAATGAAAAGCCTTGTTGTTCTTTACAAATAACTCAGGCTTCCTCAGTCAGTCAAATTCGAATGGAAGTGACTGCCAGACAAAGGGGCGGGATGATGGACAGTCCTCACAGCAAGTCATCAATGCCCACAGGAAGTTTTCTAAGCCACAATATAGGTAGAGAGGGTTGGGCAGTCCTGGAGGACCAGCCTACAGAAAAGGGCTGGGAGCAGGGCACTCTTTGATTCTGCATGGATCTTAGACAAAAATGTCCACGGAGCCCGGAGACCACAATATCTAGAGTCCATTTTGCCCTAGCGAGAACGTAAAAATCCTTCCATGGAGACCTCTACCTTGCAGTAATTCTGCTTGGAGCTGACACACGCAGACAAAAGTGAAGGCACCAAGCATTTACTTGGATTTGAATGCTGAAGGGTGCGAGAGGGGGTTACGTGCCCAAGCCACACACCTCCCTGCTGAGAAGTTGCATTGTCTTGGGTCCCTTTTTCACAACAGGGGAAAAGGTAATTGACAGCCTGATTGTTTGGCTGGGACCCCTGCTGTTTTAAAATCCTGGAAGGCCCCAGTCACACGTTGTCAATAATAGCCGTTGGAGGTGCAGAGTGAAGGACTGTTCAGGAAACAGTTTGAGCCCTTCAAGTGGACAGGCCTCAGTGACTTTTCTTGCACTCTGGCTGCCACAACCAGCTCATTCAAAAATAACCTTAAAGTAATAAATCAAACTCGTTTCCTGAACTATACAAGGAACAGCTGGTTATTTTTCCTCACTTTTTTTTTTCTCAAAGACAAAAAAAAAAGAGGTTTTTTTTCCCCTTCTTTTTTTACTACAGGAAATCAAGCATGTCAAAATTTGGCAAAGCAATTTGGATGATTTAACAGCTAAACGCTTCTCTTTTTAATGTTATGCTTTCATCGGTCTTTTTTATTTAGGCTTTTCAGTTTTGCATTCTGTTTGCTGCGATGAGTGTCTCTTATCTGTTCTCTCCTCACTTTGGAAAGGAAATGAGCCCAGTCCCCCGTCAGAAGAGTTTCGGTGCAGTTTCTCATGTATTGGTCAAGTCGCTCAACGTGTACAGCTCAAATTTGTTTTCTTTTACAGGCAGAGTTTGGACGTAGATCTACTGCTTCTCGTTTTTGTTTCTCGTGAGATCCATATATTTTGGAGTTCTGATGACAAGGCAGTTTTTCTTCAGTCTGTTGATTTAGAAACCCCAAGCTAGTACATATGTCGTAACTGAAGTAGTCTGGTATTTTAAGAAAGTACATTGTGGACTTTTTCTGTCTCTTTATGTCTCTGTGTGTGTCTCCCTTGTTGAATATGTTTGCCCTCTGGATTCTGGAAAAGTCTGCCAACTTCTGATTGACCTTAAGAATAATCAGAAATTTGAATATAAATAAGTGACATAAAACAATTCCCTTCTATGATCATCTGTGATGATTCCTCTTTATTTCATAGATAACTGGTACTTCGAACAGATCCAATCTACATAGAAATACTGTATGATCAGTCACAGTGTGTGTGTCAGAGATTAGCTCTTTGCAACTTGTGGACATTTAGAGTTAAGAAGGAAATGTATTTGAGGATCTGTCAAGTTTTAGGCCACTACATCTCTTTCAATCAATTTAAATATGATTAAAGTCAAGATTAGATATAAAGATTATGCAAGCCATCTCTTTCATATGCTATTTTGGCCACTCCTTGAAAATCAAAAAAAGAATGATTGATCGTCGCTTAGCATTATATAAGAAACTATATAATTATATTTCGGGATGCTGTCTTATATGTATATAAGTGTATTTTTCTCCTTCATTTTGTTAAAGAGATTATTCATTTGTAATAAAACACTTATAGTAAGAGGTATGTTTACAGGAAGATAATAAGGAAATTCAATTTAGAGTAGAATTAAGTCACTGTAGGCTTCTCTTCTGTTTCTGTTCTTTTCTTCATCCACTTCTTTTCCTTCGTATTTTGAGTAAATGACAGTGCCGTAATGGCACAAAAATCCGTCTTTGTGCTATAATCTAGACCAACCCACTTGACTTTGTATATACACCGTGGCTCACCTGAAGCCTGTGAATGCAGCAGTGGGTGTGGTGTCCATATAAGCATTTCTTCCATATATGGTTGGTATTCATACCGATTCTGTTTAGATGTAACATTTCTTTACTTTCAGCATTTTAAGCTTCAAACATGTGATATGTGACTGGATAGACTTCCTTGAGAACCATATTAACAGGTTTCAAAGAATTGCATTCTGAGGTTAATACTATGTCCGAAAACAATGTTCCTCAAAACTTCACATGATAATTATATGTACGATCATGTAAATGATTACAGAAGACAATTCAGAATTCATATGTGAGTTATATAAATCACATAGTCTAAATGATAGGAAATGCCCAGTTCCGTAGGTGACTCGTTCCCTGGTTAAGTCACAGCCTTTCATTTTGCTAAGAGATGCTCAGGACGTGATGAGTTACGTGGACTCAGAACCTGCTGGTGTCCCCTGAAGCCTCACATCGCCCCCCATGGGCCCCGCAGACTCTGGCCACTGCAGAGGTGACATAGCGAGTGTAGACTGAAAGTGCTCTGTACAGACTTGCTTTCTAGCCTCCAGTTCAGCTGCCAGTCTCACAGCGTGCCCTGAGAATGGACTTCCTGTGCTGTCATTTACACTCAGTATCACACTAAGCACTCTTTGTCACTCAGCCTTTGAGAAAGAAGCGGGCGAGATAACAAATCTAGACTGCTTGTGTTGACTTTGTGGATAAAGTAAAGGGCTGGAGTCAAGAACCCAGGGTCTTATCCTAACTTTGTGACTGCCTTTCCTGTGACATTGAGCCAGGCTTTTGACCTCTTCATTCCTCAGTTTTCCTCATCTGTCAAAGGAGGATCCATATGCTGTGCTCTCTTATTTTCTCACGAAGATGCGGTCATTGAAAACATTTTGATATCCCTAAGTCCCTTAGCAAAAAGGAGAAAAATAAATCAGATAAAATGACTTTTTCTGCTCTGGGGAGATGGAAAGGAAATCACAGCTGATTCATTACTCCCCACTCCCAGAAGGAATTTTCTCTATAATCCTCCATGTAGGGAATTTCCCTTCCTATCCTGGTCAGCGTCCCCCCAGCCTTTTCTTTTGCTCTTTTGCTCTTTCTCTTCCCTGCTTTCTTTTTATCCCTCCCCTTCCCTTTCCTTCCACTGCTGCAATGTTTCCTTCATAGCAACATGCTATGTGATCAAGGTGCATGGGGGACTGGCAAAGGTGAGGGACACCGTTAGTAGGTTATGTCCAATGTGGGTATTCAGAGACACAGGAAAACAAGGAAGGCTGAGTTACCTGGATGTGGGGAGACAGCCAGGGCTATGGAAGCTTCTGCAAATTTCCTGGGCTCACAAAGCTAAACCTTCAGAGATAGCTACCAGCCAGCTAGATGGGTCTTTGGGACCTGGGGCCAGTTATTCAGAAGGTTCTCTTGCAAAGAGGTGAGGTTGGATAAGGGTAGGTACCTATAGAGAAATCCATGGATTCTCTCAATGGGATGGGATAGAGGGTCTCTGCTGGCCACATCCGTGGCTACATCCTTTTTTCCTTTCCAGCTAAGTTATGCAAATGAATGGAATACAGCTTTGAATGGAAAGGGATTTGGTCCACTATTTCAATTGGAATATGTGAAATATTGTGAATTTGAAAAAAAATGCATTTAAGACATTCCATTTTTGATAAAGCTTGAGTGGCTGGGTTTTATTATTGTTTTGTTTTCCTTTTATTTTATGAAGAGCTTGGTAATATAAATTATATACCAGAAATTTTCTTCATGGCATTTTAAGAAGGGCATTGAACAGTTTGCCTTGTTTATTTGTTTTTCATTCACATTCATTCAGATGTGTTCAGATTTTTTTTTTTTTTAATTTGGAAGGCACCGTTATCATTCTGGTATTGTAGGCTTTCGACCCTCTGTACATACATGGTTTCCACATGGCTTGACATTGTGTTTATTTGATACTTCCTCTTGAATCCACTGCATATTCATGAATGTTTCATGCTATTTTGCTACCTACAGATAGACTTTTTTTTAGTAGGACCCCACTAAAAAAACCAAGCACGTGAAGAACCCCTACATATTTTTTTCCTTGTTTTAATGAGAAGGATATGAAAAGACACATACCAATATTTTTTACAACACAGAGAACCTGAAGGGGAGGTAGGAGATTAACTTTTTAAACTTCTTTTTCTGATTTGTTTCCCTTTTTACAAAATATTTTACTTTCTTATTTAAAATATTTATAAAATGTTTCAGTACTGATTTAATAAAAAACAATTGAAAAGAAAATTTAGCAGTCACACATCATATTTGTATTTTACAAAGGTTTTGTCAATTTTGATAAAGTGCCTAAAAAATCTGTAAAGAGACGATTGTCCCGTTGTTTTTAGAGCACACATACAAGAAAACAATGGTCCGTGCTCCCTCTGCTGGTTTTCTGGAACAATTAGCTCACCAACTTGAACGTGAAAAGGCAGCAGAAGGAATTACAATAGTTTGATCTTTAAATACCCTTTCTACATAGGAGTTTTATCCTTGATTGGAAGCATGTGCCCTTGGAGTTTATGAAAATAGATTCTGTCCTAACATTTAATAGTGATACTGTAGTTGGCTATCTAGAAAATTATAATTCTTTTAAAATTTATTTTTGTAAGTTTATTTTTATTATTATTTTTAGTAATCTCTACACACACATGGGACTTGAACTTATGACCCCAAGTTCAAAGTTCCATGCTCTTCTGACTGGGCCAACCAGGTGTCTCATAATCCTTTTTTTAAATGAATCTTTCTCATATCATAAAGGAAGACATAAAACACAGCTATTCTTAATATTTTAGTGTGGGTGTTAGTCTTGTATAACTAATTAGCAGTAACTAGATCCAGTGGTCAGTAGAATATTTGAACATCTTTACATTAGTTAGTAATATCGACAGAGGAGTGACATTATCACTGGACAATTACATTTTTTTATTAAACATCTTGTATCAATACTGCAATCTCTACCCTCCTATAAAGAAGATATTTGGAAATTCATAAATTTAGCTAATATTGCTATCTGAACTATAATTAAAGACTTTTGGAATTCATTAAATTCATCAGTTGGTTTTCTGGGAATTCTGACTTTCATGGATTAGAGTATGTTGAGCTGTATATAGTAGTCATTTATCAAATACTTGTATTAAATAATTTCTACATCTTTATTATATTCTTTATAATAGTACTATATTCTTGTCTTAAAGGTGTTTAATGTGAAGATTCTGTCTGCACATATTCAATTTTTTCTGTTTTTCCTAGGGATATATGCATTTAATAGGGAGCTCTGGAGAATCTCTAAGCTTTCAAAGGAAGTGTTTGTAATGGTAGGTTTCGGAGACAGGGCTGCTGGTAAGACAGAGCATGGGAGAAGGGTTGACTCTAGAAAATGGACAGGCCCATGGGAATGGAGTGGAGAATTAAGCAAGCTCCAAGCAAAGAATGGGGGAGGTGCTGTTTAGCAGGGAAGGCAGGAGCCTTATTTCCTTGTTAGAAATTACAATGCTTTCCTCTCAAAAAGTCACCGTTGTGAGGGGTGCTCCAATGGCGAAGGAAAAATAGCAGAGTAGAAAGCCAGAGCTCAGAAGTCCAACTTACCCAACCTTGATAAGGTGGAGGGTCAGATTATCTGAACACTCCGGACAACACCAGGTAAAGATGTAGGCAAGTGACAACGTTAGGGAGAGGCTGAGATCCAGCCACAGCTACCAGAGTTTAAATATGGGATTTCTACACTCTGGGAAGAATGGGGAGAGTAATGAGCGTTGGAAGCGTGCATATATTCTAGGACTCCCGTGCTGGAAGACCTGGAGGACAGGCATGAACTGAAGTAAAGAGAAGACACAGTTCCTGACACGGGGCTCTGGGGTCAGGAGGATTCATGGCAGGATCCCAGTTCTGGATCATGGGGTACAAGCAGTCAGGGCTAAGACTGATTTGATACCGACCCCAGGGTGCTGCTCTGTTCCTTCTTCCTGAGTTTGAAGCGGGTTTGTACACATGAGTGCATGTTCAGTTAGGTCCTACAAGACACCTAGATAACTGCCCCAAAGTGGGAATTTTAGGAGATATTATTGGAAGGGGGCCATGCCCTTTGCCTCTCAAAGCACGATATGTGGACTAATGCTTACTTAGCCTGCTTAGGAAGTCATTGCATTTAAGAGAGCAAAACACCCTTTCTTCAACTTTTACATTTACCACTGGACTCACATAATTGTTCTTTAATTCGTTTGTGTATTTGTTTTTAGTTCTGTCTTTTCAGATGATATATTTTAAGTTTGTTAAATCCCAGTCTGCTTTTCACATCTTTTGCATTTCCCTAAGTCCTTAATTTAATTTTCTACCCGGATTATTCTAATGACAGAGGTATTAGGGGTATTTTTTTTCTTATTTTTTTCTTTTTCTTCTTTCCAGTGATGCTCTACAGAGCACATAATGGTGAGGGGAGGGAAGGGAGCTCTGATTTTACTTATTTGGCCTTTGCATAGTATTTCTTATAAAGAAAGAATTACCTTAAAAATTTTCAGAAAACTATAAAGGTGTTCTTCTGATGATCAAAATGACACTTAGAAGCAACTGAACTTGGAAACTTTTTATTGAAAGCTTATATTTCTAAGATGGGTTCTTTAGGAATTAATTTCTTTATGAATAAATTCTTTATGAATTTTTCATCCTGTATAAGTCAAATGTGTGTCTTTTTCTTGTTTTGTTCACAAAAGCTATTTTGTTTATATTCATTTCTTTATTTAAGTCACCTCTACCTCCAGTATGGGGCTCGAACTCCTGACCCCAAGATCAAGAATTGTATATTCTTCCAGCTGAGCCAGTCAGGCACCCCCATGAAAGCCATTTTTTTTAATAGTTTATTGTCAAATTGGTTTCCATACAACACCCAGTGCTCTTCCCCACAAGTGCCCTCCTCCATCACCTCCACCTCTTTTCTCCCTCCCCTTCCCCTTCAACCCTCGGTTTGTTTTCAGTATTCAATAGTCTCTCAAGTTTTGTGTCCCTCTCTCTTCCCAACTTTCTTTCCCTCTTCCCCTCCCCCTGGTCCTCCATTAGGTTTCTCCTGGTCTCCTGTTAGACCTATGAGTGCAAACATATGGTATCTGTCCTTCTCTGCCTGACTTATTTCGCTTAGCATGACACCCTCGAGGTCCATCCACTTTCCTACAAATGGCCAGATTTCATTCTTTCTCATTGCCATGTAATACTCCATTGTATATATATCACATCTTCTTGATCCACTCATCAGGTGATGGACATTTAGGCTCTTTCCATGATTTGGCTATTGTTGAAAAGCTATTTTTAAAATTATGTTTCTTATTGTTAGAAGAACTATTAGTCAAAAGTTTGCTCACAAGCCTCACAGTCTAAGAGATGCAGTTTGCAAAGAGAAGACTTCCTCTATATTCCCCAGGAGTTCCACATGGTATAGATTAGATTCTATATTTAGATGGATGCATGTTTTTCCCACCTTTGGACCACATCAAACCTAACACTAAGCAAGGCATTAATCCGAGTCAAGTAGGAAAGCATATAAGCGCCAGTGGATTTATTTCAGGTCCTCTTTAACCAGAACTACCTTTTAGCTTTATTTATATTATCTGAGAAATGGAGGTGGGTCAGGTATCTCCTTCCCTGCTTCCATTTTTTTCTGGTCAAAAGGATAGGAATCCTTTAGGGATGCACTGTTAAGCATAGCCATTAGCCATATATGCTTACTGAGTACTTGAAATGTACTGTAGTGTACACCACATTCCAAAGACCTAGTACAAAAAGGCGAAATATCTCATATCTTTTATCTTGACTATGTGTTTAAATGACAATAATTGGGTTAAAGAAAGCATTGTTAACATTAACTTAACCTGTTTCTTTTTACTTTTTCATTACTCAACAACATTGTTACAGAAGCGGCTTGCATTTCTAATGGAAAGAACTCTAGACTAAAAGTTCTTAAACTTTTTTTTGAACAATAATGAATTCCCTTGAGAATCTGCTAAAAATCTCAATAAATTATAGAGATGATAGATACAGTCAGTTCTGCTGTTCCTAACATATATGTTCGTAAGTCTCACCACACTATGTAAAATCATGCAGTAGAAGCTATAGGACTGGGATTGAGATAAACACTCAAAAAATGGGGCCCCAGGGAGGCTCAGTAGGTTAAATGTCTGACTTATGATTAGGTCATGATCCTGCGGTTCTTGAGTTCAAACCCTATGAGGGACTCTGTACTGATATGTGGAGCCTGCTTGGGATTCTCTCTCTCTCCCTCTCTCATTCTGCCTCTCTCCACTTGTGCTTTCTCTCTCTCAAAATAAATACATAAACTTTAAAAAATGCACCAATGATACATGATTTTAAAAAAGTAACATTATTAAAATGTAGCACAGTTTTATCCATGGTAAATGGTGAAGAAATATATCAACTGCAATAAATATGTCACTTTACCTTGTAAAATGTCTCGTTTGTCTGTGAGCGTGAGCACTCCTACAATTGCTCACAAGGCATGCCCACCTTGTTCCCATGGCTGCCACCTTATGTGCCAGAGGAAGAGAACAATAAGGAGACAGAAAAAGAGTGATAGAAAGCAGAATAAAGAGAGAAAAAGAACAGAAAACAGAAGAAAAAGATGCAAAAAAGGCTGAGAGAAGAGAGGAACAATGAAAGGAGGGGAGTTGGTAAGCCAGGGTTGCAGCTGGTGAGTTATTGAAAGAGGCTTACCTGAAGTCAGATGGAAAGCTGCAGGTGTAGCAAGTTGCAGCAGCAAATGAAACAGCACGTGGGGAGCTCACTGTCCTCCAGACACGAGTGCATGCATGCCTTGTGACGGCTCCTGGGCAGCTCATTTCAGCCGGGTGCAGTTTTCTGTGTGGGGGTGTGATGAAATCGGCATAAGCAAATGCAAAATTAGTGTTGTGCTAAAATTTCTCCTAACATATTAGTACATTGGAATAAATTCTTTTTTTCAAAACAGGCATTATGGCAGAACTGACTGTAGGTACACACACCGCAATAGATTGTCACGTGGAGCCCACGCCAGCCACCTCCAGACTGGAGGCCGGCTGGAGCGGTTCAAGCATTGGGAATCAAAGCTGAAATGCCAGCGCTAGGTTCTTTCAAGGGGCTACAGCCACAAGGGGTGAGAGGGACAGACCGATGAGCAATTCGTGGAGCTCCGAGTGGACCATACAGAATGAATGTGTTTTTGGGCTGGATCCATGAAGTAGAGGAGATATGTTGGACTTATGGGGCAGAGAAGGTAGATTCCCTATGATATCAACCAAAAATGACTTATCTGCACAAGCCTTTTCTAATCTATGCCAAATTGTTCAGGAAGACCCATTTGTGAATGGGATTGTCACATTTGTTCCCAGTGATAGTAAATGAATAATTGGTGAGTAGGGAAATTCCAATACGTAGCAGAGAAACAGAGCAGAGGCTGTCTTCATTTCTGCTTCTACTTATTTGAGGATTTAGTTGTAATCCATAGAATTTGGTTTCTGTAAATTCAGAGAAATAGGCCTCCGTATCAGTTAAAGGGAAGAGAGCTGAAAGGATTTTTGTTACTGAAAATAATGAAGTAACTTAAAATTAAATCAAAGCATTGAAGACGGTTGCCTGTCAAACATGATTTGAGGAGGGGAGGAGGGAGAGGCGGGGCTATTATTTATTGGGTTCTTAGTATGTGCTGGAAACTGTACTATGTGTTTTCTGTGTTTTAATTTTTGATTAGTCGCTACATTTTGAGGTAGGTTTTGTTGTTATCTCTTTTTATGAGTGGAAATAACCAACAGCCCATTGGTAACTAATTTGGGACTTGAATGCTGTCAGTCTAAAACCAATGTTTGCATGAAAGACACAAGACTCTTTGGCCTTATGAGTTGTATTTCTGGGGCCTTTTGTTGTCTATTTTTGTGTATTCTGGTACTATTTAAATTTGCGTAGCTAAATTCTATTAAATTCTATTCGTGTATTATTATTATTATTTTAAAGTTTATTTATCTTGAGAGGGAGAGTGTATGCGGGAGGGGCAGAGAGCAAGGGAGAGAAATAATGCCAGCAGGCTCTGCACTGTGAGTGCAAGGGGCCCGAAGTGGGGCTTGAACTCATGAACCCAGGAGATCATGACCTGAGCTGAAATCAAGAGCCAGACGCTTAACCAGCTGAGCCACCCAGGTGCCCCTTGCTTGTATTATTTTTAAAGCAGGAGAAACATACATACACACACACACACACACAAACACACACACACACACGCAGGTTAAAAGAGGAAGCCTAAAGAAAATAAATACAGTAAAAAGTATTTTAAGAAGTGAAAATCAACTTCTAAATTCTATATTCAATGTTTAATAACACATGTATTTGGGTAGCATGACTTGAAAATGTTTTGATTGTACAGATGTATGACGGGGGCTGTCTGTCTGTGTGTAGGCTCATCAGAGAACCCCTTTGCCATCAGATGCATAAGGATTATAAATCATAAATTATAGCAACAGGAGGCAATATAACCAATTTTATTTAATTATTTTTTTATTGTGAAATTTTTGCCTTCCTTTTTAAATTTTATTTTTATTTACATCCAAGTTACTTAGCATATAATGCAACGATGATTTCAAGAGTAGATTCCTTAATGCCCCTTACCTCTTTAGCCCATTCCCCCTCTCACAACCCCTCCAGTAACCCTCTGTTCTCCATATTTAAGAGTCTCAGTTAAGCATCCGACTTCAGCTCAGGTCATGATCTCATGGTTTGTGGGTTCGAGCCCCACGTCGGGCTCTGTGCTGACAGCTAGCTCAGAGCCTGGAGCCTGTCTTTGGATTCTGTGTCTCCTTCTCTCTCTGCCCCTTCCCTGATCACACTGTCTCTCTCTGTCTCTCAAAAATAAATAAATGTTAAAAAAAATTAAAAAAAAAAGAGTCTCATGTTTTTGGCCCCTCCCTGTTTTTATATTATTTTTGCTTCCCTTCCCTTATGTTCATCTGTTTTGTATCTTAAAGTCCTCATAAAATGAAGTCATATGATATTTGTCTTTCTCTGACTAATTTTGCTTAGCATGATACCCTCTAGTTATATCCATGTAGTTGCAAATGGTAAAATGTAATTCTTTTTGATTGCTGAGTAATACTTCATTATATATATATATATGTATATATATATACACACACACACACACACACACACACACACACATACCTCATCTTCTTTATCCATTCATCCATCGATGGACATTTGGACTCTTTCCATACTTTGTTGTTGATAGCGCTGCTACAAACACTGGGGTGCATTTGTCCCTTTGAAACGGCACACCTATATCCCTTGGATACATACCTTGTAGTGCAATTGCTGGGTCATAGGGTAGTTCTATTTTTCATCTTTTGAGGAACCTCCACACTGTTTTCCAGAGCGGCTGCACCAGTTTTCATCCCACCAGCAGTGCAAAAGAGCTCCTCTTTGCATCCTTGCCAGCATCTGTTGTTGCCTGAGTTGTTGATTTTAGAATATAATCAATTTTAAATTGTTGTTTGGTTTTACAGAAGAAATATTTACTGTGAGGCTATTAAAACATATATAAATGGCATTCATAATTTTTCAGAAATGGGACAAGTAATTATTTTTCTATGTCTAGTTACATATTCTAGTTACATGTCTAGTTACAAGGATGTTATGCTGCACCAAAGGTGCTTATTCGAAGCTCTGCATGTTTGTTAAAATTATTTTCCACTTATGATCTTTGCTTAGATTCTAACTTACAAGAAGTCCATAGTGAGATATATCACATATTAAAGCTAATTTCTTTAAAGATATTATTCTTACGTAATCTCTACATCCCATGTGGGGCTTGAACTCAACAACCCTGAGACCAAGAGTCACACACTCTTAGGGGCGCCTCGTGGCTCAGTGGGTTAAGCCTCCAACTCTTGATCTCAGGGTCTTGAGTTCAAGGGTCTCGAGTTCAGGAGTTTACAGTTCAAGCCCTGTGCTGTGCATGAGGCCTGCTTAAAAGAAAAGAAAAGCAAACAAATAAAAAACCCAAAAAAGAGTCACATGCTCTGCAGACCGAGCCAGCCAGGCTCCCCCAGGCCAAACGTATATTTTAATGAAAATTTTTTCCTGCAATTAGGAATGGATAATGCCTCATTTTATTCCTTTTATCAATAATATTGATGGCTACTAATAAATAACATTATTTATTAATACTAGTTTTCTTAACCATTAGTTTTTCAGATAATTGGTTCTCATTAGTGGATCAGCAATGAACGATTTTAGAAATGAGAGTGGAAGACGATCCCTCTTCTCTTCCTCTTAGAATCCCGTGACTTGCAGCGTGTCCTGTCACAACATCCTCTCTCCGTGCTCGGCTGTGTGAGAGGAAATGGGAGCACTCATTGACAAAGGAGATTTGTTAAGGAACTCCTCTTGCTGCTGCTTCTGTTTGAGAATTCCAGCAGAAGCACATTCTCTCCTGTTTTTGGGCGGTAAGTAACCAGTGAGGCACGCTGGCTCTCCCTCCTGTCCTCAGAGAAGAGCCGCATTCTTGGTTCGCTCCCACATTGTCTCACCGCCTAACCTGGCTCCCCGAACATTCTTGGCTGCACGTCCCAGAGAGATGGTGTGTCTGAGACAGCCCCGGGGGGAGCTGTGCAGTGCAGCTGCTCTCCCCCCAGTGCTGGCCCCCATTTGGCTCCCCTGAAGGCGGTATTCCTACAGGGCTTCTCAGGTGGTGTAACTCCTGCCCTTCTGCCAGCGGCCTGGGCCAGGGGCCAAAGGAGGGGGGGTGTGTTTCCCTCACCACCCCAGAGATACCTTTCTGCCCCAAGGGCTGAAAAAGGACTAGTTCATCTCAGAGCATTATGGATGAAAAGTGAAGAGTGGCAGGTGGGAGCTGATCTTTAATAAAGGAAATGTGCTTTTCTGAACAAAATACTATACTAGTAATTTGTGATAAAGGGTAGAGTTCTGGTGAAGTAACATTAATGCCCATGCATCTGTGATCTCAGACAAGTGGATGTTAGGCTGGCAGTTTTCCTTTGAGTCTGGGCAAGTGCTAGCACTTCCCTCAGAGGCTGTCATTTCTCTAGCCTTGATCATGAATTAAGGCCTTTCTTGGCTGCCCTGGCATTACCATTAGCTTTTCCAGGGGACCAGGAAAATGGTGTATTATTAAGCTCATTCTTTGACAAGGGAAGGCAAGCTGATAATCGTATTGGAGGATGATCTTCATCTCTGACCTCCTTCCCCTTCTGTCCTTCCCACTTTCCCACAGAATAAACATGAGAGTCAGAAGGGAAACAACCATATGGAAGAAATGAATAGGGCAAGATGTGGATGGGGGGAGGGTCATGAAGTTTTCATGCCCTCCTAAGGTGGCTACCTTTCCAGTTCCTCCACAGACTCACCAATCCTGAAGCTTATCAAATCCTGTTGTTCAAGAGTTTTAAAAGAGCTGAATCTCTACCTACTCTCATTACCAACTTGGGGTGTGAAGCTGAGTTGTCCCACAGAACAGAAGGGTGATAATTATACCAGGTATGTTGTAGACATCTTTGTCATGTTTATTCTATCTGTCTCCAGTCCCATGTGTTGATGTGGTCTACTGTGTCTAAAGAAAGCACTTGAAGACCTACTAGAAAATAAGACTGATTTGGTTCTTGTAGGAAGCTCCATAGAAATTGGACCTCAAGCCTAGCAAAATGAATTGGATCATTCAACAATAACCTCAAAATAATCATCCTACGAGGCACCTGGTTGGGTTAGTTGGTTAAGCTTCCGACTTAAGCTCAGGTCATGATCTCGTGGTTTGTGGATTCGAGTTCTGCATCAGGCTCTACACTGCTTGGAATACTCTCCCTCTCTTCTCTGTCTCTCTCCTGCTTGCATGTTCTCTCTCTTTCTCTCTGTTGATCTCTCTCAAAATAAATGAGTAAACTTAAATGGCTCATCCCACTTGAATGGATAGAAACGGATAGAAAAAATATAACTCATCCCATGTGAGTGGATAGGAGACCCCAGCACTTCTAACTATGCAGTGACTTCGTTTGCTAACAGACTGGGTGGCTTAAACAACAGAAATTTATTTCTAACAATTCCAGAGGCTGAGAGTCCAAGACCAGGGTGTTGGCAAGGTTGGTTTCCTCTGAGTCCTCTCTTGGTGGCTTACAGATGATTTCCTTCTCACTCTATTCTCATGTGATCTTTCTTCGGTGTGTGCATGTGCATTTCTGATGTCTCTCTGTGTGTCCTAATCTCGTCTTCTTATAAGGACACCAGTCAGATTGGATGAGGGCCAACCCTGATGGTCTCATTTTAACTTAATTTCCTTTTTAAAAGTTCTGTCTTTAAATATAGTTACATTCTGAAGCACTGGGGGATTAGAGCTTCAATCTATGAATTTGGGGGGATGCAATTCAGCCCACAACAGGAATAATTTCCCTTTGTTCCTCCTAAGAACACCCAAGCAGTAGTTGACTTTGGCTTCAGCCTCTTCTTTTGAAAGGCAGGATGGTATTCTTGAAAGGAGCATGAATTATGGAATTCTACCGCTAGCGGTGTGAATCCTGATTTGGTCACTTGCTCCTTTTTTCACTTTAGGGTCTCTAGGCCTCAGTTTCCCCATTTTTAATATCTCTAGTGTTTCCTAGGGGATTAGACGAAATAACCTATGTAAAGTGCAGGGGCAGCAATATATGCAGTAAGTTTAGTTCCACTTCTGTCTTTTAAAGGATAGATAAAGGTTTCTGTTATGTTGAAAAAAGATATTCTACCTTGACTTCTCTAGTGAGAATTCAGTACGTTTCCCCAAAGGAAAGAACGTGGCAAAGGAAATATATGGAAGTACCCGAAATACAACTTTAAGTATACCGTGGATGACTTGGGCTTTTGCAGGTTGGATCTACTTAGGCTTTTGGGGTTAATAATCGTTGAGAACTCTGTAGTTTAGCGAAATGACATTCGATTTGGAAACTTTAAGAAACATACAGTATCAAGAGCTAGTGTTTTGGATAGGAGATACAAAAGTTGGGTAAGGAATCAAGGACCTAACAAAATGTTGACTGAATAAACCAGTACAGGAAACTCAGTCACTAGGATGGAACAAGCATAGGAGGGGTTTGAGGAACAGCTAGTAGACTGGTAGATTTCAGAGAAAACCACATTTGGGGCCACAATGCAGCTTTCAACTTGAACCTATTGGTGGGTCTAGGGCTTATGATACATTGCTAAGTAGAGTGTTTGCCGCATTGTAAGCCTTTAGAATTTGTTATCAGAGTGAACCTGGGGAAGGTAGGATCTGGACAGCAGTCTGCCATTAGATGACAACTAATAAGTATTTTCTGAGCATAATTATTGCTCCAACACTTTGCCCATTTATCTCATCAGAGGAATAGCAGACTGGATAATGTATAATTATCACCATGTGACTTTGACCCTCAGATCACTTCTAGAGAACGTTACTGATGATTCTTTTTAATTTTTTGCCATCCTAATGATTCACAGTGGAGCTGCATGAAGGAAGAATAAAGGAATAAGGTTAAGGAGAGAACTTAAACATACTACAGACTGGTAATTTTCCACTACTGCAGAGAAAATGTCACTTTTCTCCCAAACAACCCGATCCTTACTCTTATCACCAATGTACATAACATGATTGATATTGCATATCTGCTACATAAATATTGCTTTAATATTTTTCGTTACTTTTGCCCAAATGACCCTGAGTAAATGTAGTATCCTGCACAAGGTGCTAGAGCCGTGGCTCTGGTTCGAAGCCAGTGGCCTTGTTGCACAACGTGGGACTCTCAGAACTTTGGCAGAGCCTGAGGTTTTCTTTCCTTAAAAAAATTTTATTTGAGATTTCACCTTTATTATTCATGAAGCTCTGTTGCCTAGTAATCAGACACTAAAGGCTAAAGGGAACAAAATAAATGAGACACTTTTAATTCCCAAATAGGAAAATGATTAAAAAAAAAAAAGAAATACTCTACATGTGAATAGTGCCCAGAAGTTGGCAAAATATTTTCATTCTCACACACACACGCACGCGCACACATACACACACACACTCTACCTTTTTTGTATGTTTTTTTTAATTTAAAAATTTTATTTATTTTTTTTTACTTTATAAAGTTTCATAATTTTTAACATATGCAATTATTTTCCATCATTTACAATACAGTAGTTGCAATGACACTCCAAACAGAAAAGCAAAGTAAAAAATCAAAACACCAACTTCTGTTTCATGTAATTAGACTTATACAGAAATTAGAAGGTTAAG
>NC_043703.1:26575887-26675818 GCF_006229205.1 Suricata suricatta | reverse complement strand
TTTTTTTTCCCCCCATAGGAAGTGTGTCTTGGGCTTTTCCCTCATTATTTTCTTTACTTTTTTTTTTTCCCTCTTCTTTTTTTTGGTGGTGGGGGTGGTTATGTTTAAATGAAGTTGCTTTTACAACACCAAAGACTTAATCATCCATTTCCTACATAAAAGGTCGCTCCTTTTTTGCATGGACCTCAAGCATATTGTTGTATGTTTTGTTTTTAAGTAGGCTCCATGCCCAGCACTTTAGAGCAGCACTTTATTACCCACTGCAGGGCTTGACTTCAAGACCCTGAGATCAGGCCTTGAGCAGAGATCAAGAGTCAGAAGCGTAACCGACTGAGCCACCCAGATGCCTCGACTTTTTGGTAGTAACAGGAATTGATGTTAGCAAGAATAAAGCTGACCCTCTCACAAAAGAAAGAAATTTTATTCTCTTCTTTCTATAAATATCCTCATATTCACTGATAGCAATGTTTAGAGAAAAGTTTTTAAACCTTCTGAGTCACAGCAGTATTCTTATTCAATGAAGCTCAGCTATCATCACTCTGTGGACTGAGTCAAGAACATTTTAAGGACGTTTAGATTTCCATGTGATGCCACGTGGGGCTGAAGCACACAATATTTTTGTTACAAGACAAAATCAAGAGGAGAAGACTTTTGACACAATCTGTAACCGTTCTATTTTTATTTGTTTTTTAAAATTTTATTTTGATGTTTATTTATTTTTGAAAGAGACAGCATGCAAGCAAGGGAGAGGCAGAGAGAGAGGGAGACAGAACCTGAAGCAGGCTCCTGGCTCTGAGCTGTCAGCACTGACCTTGACTGAGAGCTTGAACTTCTGAACCCTGAGCTAATGACGTGGGCTGAAGTTGGATGCTTAACCGACTGAACCACCCAGGTGCCCCAACAGTTCTGTTTTTAAATAACTGTAATTTCACCTTCTCCCTGTCAAAAAGATAGTATATACATCAAATGATCCCAGCTCACATAAATCAGTTGTTGGAGTTTTCCTATGCTTACAAAATATTTTATTACAATTTTCTAAGAATTATTTTTTTAAATAAATAAAACATTTTTTAAATTTATAGTTTATTGTCAAGTTGGTTTCCATATAACACCCAGTGCTCTTCCCCACAACTGCCCTCCTCCATAACCTCACTCCCTTCCCCTTTCCCCCTTCCCCTTCAGCTCTCAGTTTAAAATATTTTTTAAAAGGAACTACTTTTTTAAAATAAAAGCTTAGTGGATTATTTAAAGACTCATTTCAAATGTTCATACTGTTCACAATGCAATCAACAATTCTTTGAAAAAAATTTTGTTAAACTCACTTAATGGTTTTTTTAATGCATTTTATTTTTTAAATTTTTAATTTTTTTAAAGTTTATTTATTTTGAGAGAGAGCACGCATGCATGTGCGTGCACACAGTGGGGAAAGGGCAGAAGGACGTGAAGAAGGGATTCTAAGCAGGCTTTGTTCTGCCAGCCAAGAGTCGGACGCAGAGCTGGATCTGACGAATATGAAATCAAGACCTGAGCCAAAACTAAGAGTGGATCACTTAACCAACTAAGCCACCCAGGTATCCCTAAATTTAAAAGAAAATTGTTTTTGAGTAAGCCCTAGGCCCAATGTGAGTCTTGAACTCAAAACCCCAAGATCAAGAGTCCCATGCGGTACCGACTCGGCCAGCCAAGGGCCCCACATGAATGGAATTTTAAACAGATCAGGCGTAAATCTCCATGATCAGAAAGCTACAAACAGCCTGGAAATAATCACCAGGTTATTTTAACTTCATCAACATCGTCATCATCCTTTTCGTTTACCATTCTACTTCCTATTGAGCAGAGCTCTTCCAGAGAAGCTTTCACCCCGTAAAAAAGTCCCCCAATCCTCTTAAAATGCAAGTACTACTGTTTGCTTCATGTATGGAGGCAAAACCGATGACAAATGTAACGAGATGAACCGAGAGAGCGGTTGAATGAGAGGCAGAGCGCAGGCGTGAGCGAGGAGTCCTATGCCTGGCTTCTCGCGCTGCCTTTCCCATTTCAAAGTTGTTTGATCTTAGAGAAATCATGTAACTCCATCTCCATCCCTGCCCCAGGGCCTTGGTTTTTACATCTATAAAATGAAGATGCAATGCTTTGTTCTGCTTAGGTTATAGCACACTTCTAGGATCAGATGAGATGGTGCATGTGAAATGCTTTGATATTTCCAAATGTCATAAAAATATAAGTGGTTGTTATTATTTTTGAATAGCGGTAAATGCTTGATGGACCTGTTCAGAAAACCCACCTCTAGGTTCCCACTCTTCTAGTTACTAGCTAGGAGGACTTGAGTGTATTGGTGACTCTTTCCCCATGCCTCTAAAAAAACAGGTTAAAATACCTACTTCACACGTATAATATATAAAGTCTCTATAAAATCCAAAGTAACCTAGTTTTCTTCCTGTATAGAAGATTGTCACAAATGCAATTAGATCAAATAAGAATTTGTGTAAGAGGTGATATGCAAGTTGCTAGAGCGTTTTAAGTGTAAAAAACAGTAAAATAATAGTGGTTTTAAACTGTAAAGCTCCTTGCAAATCTTAAATCCTCTTGCTGACAGTGCCTACATTTTTTTAATGTTTTTTTATTTATTTTTGAGAGACAGAGAGACAGTACAGGCAGGGGCGGGTCAGAGAGAGAGGGAGACACAGAATCAGAAGCAGGCTCCAGGCTCGACGCGGGGCTTGAACCCATGAACCGTGAATTGATGACTTGAGCTGAAGCTAGATGCTTAAACAACTGAGCCACCCAGGGGCCCCGACAGTGCCTACATTTTTCTATAGGATGAACTAGCAGTAAGATCCGGCTTGACACAGCACTGGCATAGAACTGAACCGGAGAGTGAGCAAATGTCATAGTCCTTAACAAGGGGCAGGACAGAAAGCCTTCCTAACTGGGAGCTCACCAGGTCACTTTGGTGCTGCTACTGGGACCCTCTGTGGAAAGCCAAACAAAAAGATCTAAGATTTCTTTTGTCTGAAAAGAGTTGAATTCAGCTCATTAAGAGATGATTTAGAAAACAAAGAACATACAAATGGAAATTTCTTTTTCTTCCTCTCCTCTCCCCTCCCCTTCTCTCCCCTCCCCATTCTGGCCCTCCCTCCCTCCATCCCCTCCCCTTCCCTCCCCTCCTCTCTTCCCCTCCCCTTCTCCCCTCCTCTCCCTTCTCCCTCTTCTTTCTTTCTTCCTTTCTTTCCTTCCTTCCTTCTTTCTTTCTCTCTTTACTTTTCTCTTTCTTTCTCTTATTTATTGTTTTTATTTAAACAAACTATAAGAACGCAAATAAAAGTAATTTGCAAGAAATGGAAATGTTTTTGATAATAAAAATCAATATAGTTTCTAAATCTAAAACTTAGTACATTGCAAATATCTCATATTGATGTTTGATATTAGTAACTCATTGACAATCTAGCTCTGATGCGGCCGCATTCAAAGGAAGTGTGTGTCAGGTATGTAGGAGCGCTCATTTCAGTTACAGAAGCCCCAGGGCTTTCCTGGCCGGCTAGTTTTCTTCAGAAAGGAGTTTTCCTAGCTCTCAGTTCTGTAATTTTCCTACCTCAGTTCTTTAAATTAACCTCACTGCCAGAAACCAGCCTATTTGGCTTTGGATATGTTTTAATAAATGTGCTGTTTGGCAATAGAAAGCAGGCAAAGAGTCAGAAGACCTTCAACCAGATAGCCTTTTATGGTTATGGAAACACTCCTGCCACTGCCTTTCCCCCCCCTTATCCCTCTCTGTGCTGCTTCTGATAAAAATTACTTAAGTGAGGGTAGAATTACCAAAACCCAAGAGATCCACTGAAGTCCTGTCTTCTGAAGCTCCGTGTAGAAGAGGACATTAGTTCCTGGGGAGCGGTCGGAGCCGATCTCCCCACTGGCTTGCTGTAACTCAGCCCATAATGCAATGCGGTGTTCTCGGGGCCCTTGCAAGGTCCCCAGCAGAGGGGTAGTTAGCCATGTGGGTTCCGTGTTACCTCTTCTGGCAGATTAACATGATCACTGATCAACAGTTGTAATGACTGGAAAGGAACAAATGTTTCATTTTCCCGTGTACCGAACTCCCCCAAGAAGAGTGACAGGAATGAATGGATGAACGAATGGTGATCAGTGCCAGACAGCAGTGATACTTCTGGCAGGAAAAGATACTTTCAAATCAGTTAAGGACACTTTTTTTCTTTTAGCCATTAAAGATCTTCAGTGACCGTTGCCATGTCTTTTGATAATAGCCGTTTAATTTTTATAATGTAAGTACATGATTTATCTTGAGTAAATTTTTACATATGATGTGAAATTTAGGTCGATTCATTTTTAAACAATTGATGTCCAGTTGTTCCAGTACCATCTGTTGTAAAGGCTACATATTTTTCACTGAATTTCTTCATGGGGAGAAGTGGGATTGACAGTGCTCCATTTTAACGTGCATATTTTCCTTCTTCAAACACAGGAAACTTTTTCCTAGTATGGCCTTTGAATATTCCATTTGTTGGTTTTAGAGAGGTACACCCTTCAATGTAGAAGTAGCTTGCTTAGTGTCATTCACTCCTTTAATTCATCTGTCCCAGAGAGCAATCAGTGATGCATCTGAGCTCTGCATTTCAGATTAATAACTGAAGCCGGCTTGGAGAATAAAAGCCTGAGGGAAGCATGAACCTGGAAGCAGGATAACTTCAACCTGCCACGCACTGATTCTTGCCGGATCAGACTACCCATGTCCCGTCACAACTCTCATCAGTACTGTCTATGCCTGAAATAAATAAGTCTGCTTAATTCTGGAGTTCAGTTAGCGGGTACATTTGGCTGTCACTCTAAATTGTGGCCTCTACTTGGGCCTTTAACAATGGTAAGGGTGAACTTCTGGTTGTCCAGCAGCTAAAATGTCTTCTTTTTCAATTTCTAAATAATTGCAGCAGAAGAGGGGTGTGCTATTTATTAGCCCTTTGAAAGTCCTAGCATTTGGTGTATAGGTCAGAAATATTGCATGATATAACAAAGAAGAGAATTTGGAGATAAAAATTATCACAGGAAGAAGCCTTAGGTGGCTTTGGACATTTGAGTTTTATTTTTAAATATTTCACTTTTAAGTAATCTCTACACCCAATATGGGGCTGGAACTCACAACCCTGAGATCAAGAGTCACATGTTCCACTGACTGAGCCAGTGAGACACCCCTGGGCATTTGATTTTAATGTATGTATAGATTGTTTTGACTTGGCGCTTTGTAATTTATATATTTAAAACATTTTAAAAAAGATATTTATGTATTTTTGAGAGAGAGAGAGAGAAAGAGAGAGAAAGAGACACATAGTGAGTGGGGGAGGGGCAGAGAGAGATGGAGACACAGAATCTGAAGCAAGTTCCAGGCTCCGAGCTGTCAGCACAGAGCCTGACACAGGGTTTGAACCCACAAACCACGAGATCATGACCTGAGCTGAAGCTGGATGCTTAACTGACTGAGCCACCCAGAGTCCCTGTTATACTTGCTTTCTGATGTTACTGGTTTTAGGCACATAATATCTGACGTTGTTCTGCATCTTAGTAAACTTGAGCTGCTATAACAAAATACCATAGACTGGGGGGCTTATTTTTCACAATTCTGAAGGATGGGAAGCCAAAGAACGAGGTGTCAGAAGACTTGGTTCTTGGTGGGGGTCCTATTCCTGGCTTACAGAGGGCTGGCTTCCTGCTGGCAGAGAGAAAAACTCTGGTGTCCCTTTTCTAATAAGGACACTAATCTTATCATGCCCTGCTCTAAGCCTGATTACCTCCCAAAGACCCCCCCCCCTTCCTGATACCATCACACTGGGGGTTAGGGATTCAACATACATTTGGGGGCACAGAAGCATTCAGTCCATGATAGCCTGTAACTGTGGTGTAGACAGGCTAGATGCATAGGTAAGGGGCAGTTTCTATAGATTCAGGGAACATTTAAGAATTAAAAAAATAAAACACAAACAAAACAAAAACAAAAAGCTGCCCATGGACTGTTTGCTTCCTTATCAAGAGTGTACAGACATTTAGGTGCCAAGTGTACACAGGGCTACGAGACCATTATAAAAAGCTTGTGGGTACCAGAGTTTCTTGGCAGGAGTGCAGAGAGGCAAGTGGGGACTTAACAAAGGTACACAGATCCTGGCAGGTTGGCTATGAACTGTCATCATCAAGTAACAGCCATGTAGGGGGCCAAAGCCACATCGATAAGCGGGTTCTAGGAAAGTCTTTTTTTTTTTAATTTTTCTTATTGAAATATGGATGATATACAATGTTATATAAGTTTCAGGTGTACAATATAATGATTTGACAATCCTTTTCTTTTTAATTTTATTTATTTATTTTAAGTAATCTCTACACCTAGTGTGGGGCTTGAACTCCTGACCCTGCTATCAAAAGTCACATGCTGTTCTGACTGAGCCAGCCAGATGTCCTAATTTGTTCTCTACCTTACACAGTGTTTATGATAAGTGTAGACATCAACCTGTCACCATACAATGTTATTATATTATTATTGACTATATTTCCTAAGCTGTAATTTTCATCTCTATGACTTATTTATTTTATAACTGGAAGTTTGTACCTTTTAATTCCCTTTACCTATTTTGTCCCTTACCCTTCTAGCGACCACTAGAGTAAAGGTTTTAAAGTATAAAATGACATAGCTTGTTATGCAAACTTAACTTTTCCAGGGCACATTAGCTGATACATTGGTCACACTGATTAGTACATTATGCTAATATTTAGTAGTAATTAATAATAATTAATGCATCAAGTGCACTGATGGTCCCTACTGTTCATGTCATCTGTATGCA
The DNA here is from genome assembly GCF_006229205.1 of Suricata suricatta. Taxonomy (NCBI): domain Eukaryota; kingdom Metazoa; phylum Chordata; class Mammalia; order Carnivora; family Herpestidae; genus Suricata; species Suricata suricatta. Next base: position 26,668,979 of record NC_043703.1, on the reverse strand, counting down.
TGCCTTTTGATCATGCTTTCCCATACTGGTTCTGGGCTTGCTCATAGGATTTTCTTTGGCCAGTGGAATAGTAGCAGACATGATAAGCAGAGGTTTGAAAAAGTCCTTGGGTAATTCTGCTCCCCTCCTGGAATTCTGCCATTTCTATGAAAACAAGCCTGTACAGAATAGTTTGCTGAAGGAGAAGAGACCACATGAAACAAAAATGAGTCATGAGTCACTGACCCACTCCTTTGGCTGACCACAAACATATGGAAGAACCCAAATGAGGGCCGTAAACCTAGCCTGGGTCAACAAAATTGTCCAGCTGGTATTTAGACCCACATGAAATAATAGTTGATGTCGTAAGCCTCAGAGGTTTTAAAAATATATAAAAAAAATTAAATTCCAGCATAATTAATGTACAGTGCTATATTAGTTTTAGGTGCACAACACAGTGATTCAACAAGTCTATGAACTCACGATAAGTGTACTCTTTTTAAACAATTTTTTATGTTTATTTATTTTTTGAGAGAGAGAGAGCAAGCCTGGGAGGGGCAGAGAGAGAGGAAGAGAGAAATCCCAAGCAGGCTCTTCACTGTCAGCAGAGCCTGATGCTGGTCTCGAGTCCACAAACTATGAGATCATGACTCAAGGCAAAACCAAGAGTCACACCAATAGCTGACTGAGCCACCCGGACTCCCCACAATAAGTTAATCCCCATCACTTTTCTCACTTATTCCATCTACGCACCTCTACTCTGGTAACCGCCAGTTTGCTCTCTATATTTAAGAGTCTGTTTTTTGTTTTTTTGTTTTTTTTTTCTTTTCCTTTGTTTTGTTTCTTAAATTCCACAGATGAGTGAAATCATATGGTATTTGTCTTACTCTGACTGACTTCTTTCACTTTACTTTATACTATGTCCATCCATGTCATGGTAAATGGAGAGATTTCATTCATTTTCATGGCTAATATTCCATTATTTATATATACCACATATTTATCCATTCATCTATTGATGGACGCTTGGGTTGCTTTCATATTTTGGCTATTGTAAATAATGATGCAATAAACATAAGGGTGCATATGTCTTTTCGAATTAGTGTTTTTGCTTTCTTTGGGTAAACACCCAGTAGTGGAATTACCGGATCATGTGGTAATTCTACTTTTAATTATTCAAGGAAGCTCCATACTGTTTTCCACAGTGGCTGCACCAGTTTGCAGTCCCACCAGTAGTGCATGAGGCTTCCTTTTTCTCCCCATCCTTGCTGATACTTATTTCCTGTGTTTTTCATTTTGGCCATTCTGACAGGTGTGAGGTGATATTTATTGTGGTTTGGATTTGCATTTCTCTGATAATGAGTGGTATTGAGCATTTTTCAATGTGTCGGCCATCTCTATGTCTTCTTCAGAGAAATGTCTGTTCATGTCTTTGGCCCATTTTTTAACTGGCTGATTTTTGTTTTTGGTGTTGAGTCATGTAAGTTCTTTATATATTTTGAATACTAACCCCCTATCAGGTATATCATTTGCAAACATCTTCTCCCATTCATTAGGTTGTCCTTTTGGTTTTTTGATTGTCTTTTGTTGTACAGAAGTTTTTATTTTGATGTAGTCCCAATACTTTGTTTTTGCTTTTGTCTCTCTTGCCTCAGGAGACATATCTAGAAAAATGTTGTTACAGAGTTGTCAGAGAAATTACTGCCTGTGCTCTCTTCTAGGATTTTTATGACTTCAAGTCTTACATTTTGAGTACATTCCTTGGAGGGTCTCTGCTCATTGCAATCTGTCAAGGACACAGGCTGATAGCTGTCCCATCTCAACCCATGCTTTCATAATCGTCAAGGCAAAAAAAAAAAAAAAGAAAGGATAAATGTGGTGAGTTGCATACTGGATTTTTTTTATTTTTTTAAGTTTTTATGTATTAATTTTGAGAGAGAAGGTGCATGAGCTGACAAGGGGCAGAGAGAGAGGGAGAGAGAATCCCAAGCAGCCCCTACCTGAGCACCAGAGCCTGATGAGGGGCTCAAACCCACGAACCATGAGATCATGACCTGAGCTGAAACCGAGAGTCAGATGCTCAATTGACCAAGCCACCCAGGTGCCTCTGCATACTGGCTCTTAAAGCTACTGCCTGGAAGGAACATATGGCATTTCCTTTTACATTTTACTGAGCTAAGCAAGTCACACAGGAGAGGGAAATACAATCCATCTGTTTGCCTGGAAGGAGAGGGAAGCAGAACATACCTTAATATCTTCTACAGTCTGTGCAACAGAATATTTGGTTCAGGCTCCTTTTTATGTGCCAGATACACTTGTTCCCACCCTAAGGGGGAAAAAATCTACAGAAAGCCCCACAGAGTAATGACACCAAATACAATATTGAGGATATCAAGTGATGTGCTGTAGTCTCTAGAGCAGGTCTAGAAATGGTGCTTTTTGGTCGAGAGACTTTAGAGCTAATGTGTTAAGTTTTCTCTCCTTTATTACCCAATGTACAATGATGGTATTGGTAGAGAAACTGTGTGAACTTTTCCACTTAGAAAGATGACAACTAGGAGACACACAGTAGAACAATTCTAAAATCCCATTCGAAAGACATTTTGAGAGCCCATTCGCTGGAGTGAACACTGGCCTTCTATAGTGTGTGCTCCATTAGTGTAATTCACATCCTCTGTCCACCTCTTTCCTCATTCTGTCCTTGGATAGAATGACTTATCGTTGATAATTTTGGAAAATAAATTGGGGATGCTTATGTCAGTTTGACCTCTTTTCCCTCTAGGAGTGGCCACAACACATTTTTGGGGATCAGCCATTCACCTGATTAGGTACCTATCCTCATAGTGCTCAGGAGAAATGGTTTGTTCTGATTCAGCATTGCCTAATGGGTAAGGTAAGCATGCCAAACACTGTGATTTGGATAGCAGGTCTAGTTAGCTGCACAGCTATGCCATATACTTAGCTTTTATAAACAATGGTGGTGATACTTTGATTCATTATCACTGACCTACTTTATTTCTCAATTTTTTCAGATGGGAGTGATTAGGCAGATTTTTCTCAAAGAATTCAACAGTTGAGTTTTCTATTTCAGAAATTCCAGTTAGCCTTATGTTGGAATGTCTTCATTGTCAGTGTTTATGTTCTTTTCTCTAGTTGCTCTGATCTGTTTGTTTTATTCTTTTCATTCATGATTATTTTCTTAGGATTTCCTTAATGTTGGAAATTATATGTTTAGCATGCTTCTATTTCTGTTTCTATTTTTTTAGTTCTATAATCATGTTATTTTAGCACTAAATTAATTTTTCTGCAGACTCCTCTTGTATGTTGTTTTGCTGATATTTGAGTATAGTCCAGATATAGAAGAGAGATTAGCTAATTTCTGTAGATCCTGATCAATTGAATGGGGAGATGAGGGAAATAGAAGAATAAAGATAATTCCTAGATGTCTGGCTTGAATAACTGGGTGGTTCTGTTCATTGATTCAGATATTTCAGCAGGAGGGACATATTGACCCCAGAAATAAATTTCTTTTGCATATTGGACCTGATTGTTCAGGACTCCTCAGACCTGAAGAGTTAGGAATTTTCATAGGGCAGACCTGACTGTGTAGCTTCAGTAGGAGGGAGGGGGGGCTTAGGAGGCATGTAAATACTGAGTTTCTAAAGAGACAGCCTCCAGAATGTTAGGGAGGCATGTTAAAAAATGATTGGAAAAGTGACAAAGATGAACTTTATAAGTTTCAGAAATTTACCTCAGTTTTTAGAATCCTGAATTTTAGGGAAAAAGAGTCCCTCTCTCTTCTTATGGTTTGTAGATAGGATGACTCCAAGCTCTCAGAATCCAGTACTCTCTACAAAACTATAATTTACTCACTTGTTAAAATTGTGGGCTAATATTAGATCCTAGGGGCTACTTACAAAATGGGGAAAATGTTTCAATTTCCAAAAATAAGACAATATATAAGAAAGTGCTAGTTAAACTGAATATTAAGATGATATAGGAATTCAAAAAAAGGTCGTACCAAAATAAGAAAGAAAAATAAGATGAAGGCAAACAAGGAAGAGAGAAGAGGGTATTCCAAACAGTGACAAGGGTAAAAAGGACAGAATTAAAATGGGTGCGAATGTGTGCGTGTGCGTGTGTGTGTGTGTGTGTGTGCATGCATATGTATATAAAGAATGAGAGAGAGAGAGAGAGTGAGAGACCAAGAGAGAACACCAATGACTGAAGTAGAATGCAATAAAAAGACAAGCTTGACAGGAGAAAAGTTATCATGGGCAATAGGTCTCATAGAATGTTGGCCTTCTACAGAAAGACTTGGCAGGAATTCATCTTAATTTAGTGAGTAAATGGGAGATGTTCTGGAGTGTTTTAGCATGAGGGTAATAATGTAGAATGGTTTTTGAACAATTGGACTGGGGGTAGAACCATGTGCAGAGCAGACTGATGTTGGGAAACAATGGAAAATGTTGAGATGGGTATAGAGGCAACTGTAATTGTTCAGAAGGAAGGAGATCAGGGGCTAGAAAAAGTGTAGCCATGGGAGAAAGGATGAAGGCAAGAGGCATAATAAATTTCGGATCATGAACCTGGTATTTAGGGTGGTAAAAGTTATGGAAATCAATTGCCTCAGGGCAAAACACAGAAGTAGCTTAAAGAAAAATAACAATTTACTAGCATGCATACTCCAGCTGTGAGGAAAGTGGTATTGAGACTGTCCTTGAGAACAGTTAGAACGAGGAGCAGGTCTCTGTCTCTTACTTCCACATCCATGGACTGAGTCCATGTTCATGAGGTAGGGAACCAGGCCACCACTAGCTAGGGAGATGGCTTTTTACTCAGTATTATACAAAATCATATAACAATATTTTTTAAAAAACTAAAGAGAAAAGAAAACAATCAGCCATTATCTTATAACCTTAGGGCAGTTTATTGGAATGTTTTAGTCATTTCCTTATCATTGTTTATGGATTTATATTTTTTCTGTGGCTACAGTTTCAAATTGGTTTTCCACTTCATCAGTAACACAAGTACTTTTTTATATTGTTACATAGTCCCCATACTTAACATTAAAAAATTTTTAAATGTTTATTTATATATGTATTTATTTATTTAGAGAGATAGAGCACAGACAGGGGAAGGGCAATGAGAGAAAGAGAGAGAGGGAGAGGGAGAGAGAGAGAGAATCCTAAGCGGGATCCATGCTGCCAGGGCAGAGCCTGACATGGGGCTCCATCTCACGAATCATGAAATTGAGACCTGAGCTGAAACCAAGAGTCAGGCTCTTAACCAACCAGCCACCTGGGAGCCTCTCCCATACTTATCTTTTAAAATGGCTTTTAGATATTCTTTTGAAAAGATAAGTGGTTGGGTACTAAGTGGTTTTTAATATTTAGGCATTTAAAATAATACTGTTACGAGTATATTGATACAGATAGGCCCTTTTTCTCGTGTATTTTTACATAGAATAAAATTTCCACAAGAAGCAGCTACTGGCCATAATAATGAATCTATGTATTTTTTGCTGTGTATGGGCACACTACTCTCCAAAGGATTGTATAATGTATGTTGCCAGCAACACTGTGTGCCTATATTTTGTCAGCATTGCATTACCTAATTTTAAAGGCAATAATTAATAATTATTACTAGGCAAAAACTATTATATAATTTTAAAGGCAATAATTATTATTGGACATAAAGTTATATCTTATTACTTTAAAATATTGCATAATTTTTATTGGTAAGGACTTGAATATTTTATTTATGTACTCTTTGTATTAATTTTTAAAAAAAATTTTTATTGAGAGAGACAGATCCAGGGGAGGAGGGACAGGGAGAAGGAGACAGAAGCTCAAGTAGGCTCTGTGTTGTCGGTGCAGAGCCTGATGCAGGGCTTGAACTCTCAAACCATGAGATCATGACCTGAGCTGAAATCAAGAATTGGATGCTTAACCAACTGAGCCACTCAGGTGCCCCCTTATTGTATTAACCTTTATGTTAATTGTGCATCCCTATTTTTGGTCAATTAACCACCTTATCATTAAGTTTTTATGTAAATTTGTTAATTATTTTCTTTTGTTGTTTCTATTACACATCAACACCTTTCTGAAGAACTGGTAAATGTGAGTTTCTCTTTCGATTTTCCATAATTTTATTGGATTTATAAAAGGCAGTGTACTGGTCTAACAGAAAATACTTTCCTATATAATGTGAACAATATCTCCACATTTTTTGGCCCCATTTTTAACCATTAATGCTATGAAAGGTTTTTATAATAATCAAAACTGTCTAGAAATGGAGTGGTTTGCTCTTTATAGAGTGGGGACCATCTACTGAATACTGACCCTATTGTAAATGTCAAGTTTCAAATGAGTTGAATTTGGAAGATATTTTAAGAATTCTTTCAGGGTACCTGCCTAACTCAGGCAGGAGGAGATGCGACTTGATCTCAGGGTCATGAGTTCAAGCCCCACATTAGGTAGAAAAAATTACTTAAATTTGTTTTTTAAATTAAAAAAAAAAAGATCTTAAAAGAACTCTTTCAAATTTGAAGTTCAGGAAAAAGGTGAGTTTAGAAGGGAAATTAAATGTGTCTATTTTTTTTTTAATTTATGGGAGGTTTCTTAAGAAGAATAAACTCTTGGGGAACCTGGGTGGCTTAGTCAGTTAAGCCTCTGACTTCAACTCAGTTCATGATCTCACAGTTCATGGGTTTGAGCCCCAGGTCGGGCTTTGTGCTAACAGCTCAGAGCCTGGACCCTGCTTCCAATTCTGTGTCTCCCTCTCAACTTCTCCACCACTCATGTTCTATCTCTCTTTGTCTCTCAAAAAGAAATAAACATTAAAAAATTTTAAAAAGAAGAAGAAACTTTTCATTCCTGTTCAAATGAGTAATAGAGAATTGTGATAGAAAGGTACTTTGAAAACAAACAAACAAACAACACTAAGCTAATAATTTCTTTTATTAGAGGCAGTTTTCTTCCAGGGCACCTGGATGACTCGGTTGAGCTTCCTACTCTTGATCTTGGCTCAGGTCATGATCTCACAGTTTCGTGGGTTTGAGCCTGGCATTGGGCTCTGTGCTGGTGGTGCAGTGCCTGCTTGAGATTCTCCCTCTCTCTCTCTCTGCTCCTCCCCTGCTCACACTCTTTTTATCTCAAAATGATTAGACTTGAAAAAATTTTTAAAAAGAGAGCAATTTTCTTTCAAAAAGAAGTTATCTACCTGCAATCACAAATCCAACTTCTACACTGAATTTGATGCTAGTCTTTATAAGAAACTCTCTTTGAAATGCTCATTATTTCCTACTGCTTGATTTGCCAGAGCGAAGAGGTTAATGATGTACCTTCCGGGCATTTCGAGAGAAAGCTTCTTTGGTCTTCTAATGAATTCTTTCTCTTCGGTAGCAAATAATACTCACCTGTCTACAATCTGAAGCCGCTCCTGAGAGAATTTTGTTGCAACCGCTTTAAATTCCATGTTTAGTGTGTTTCCTCCATGTTTTTGTTTCCTGTATCTGGAAACAGCATGAGGCAAAGATAAGATAATTTGTTATTGGAGACCTCTAGGATGTGAGAAGCACATCTCTATTTGCCAACAAAAGTCCTGCCTTGGAAGACTAAGATCTGAACTTTGTTATCAATAGCAGAATAATTTAGTTTATTGAACAAACACTTTATTATTTTTGTGCTAGATAAACTACAACCTGATGAGGTGAATATTCTTTGTTATTCCAATTTTAAGCTGAGAAAGCCGAGGCTCAGAGAAGTTAGGAAACTGGCACAAGTCACACAGCTGGTAAGCGGCAGAGCCAGGATTCAAAGACAGGCAGCCTGCCTCTGGAGAACTATATTGTTCACCAACTGATACGGCTAGAACTAGAAACAAGATCTCTTGACTTGTGATTTAGTCCTCTTTGCAGTAACCTAGGTAAGTGCCAGATTCACATTTCTGTCTGAGGAACCTTCTCTACCAAGTTTTCATCAAGCATTCTTACTAATCAGGCTCCTTGCACTTGATCTGCTGCTGGTCTTTATAAATGACTCGACCACAAAATGGAACCTAAATCAATTCCCTTCTGTAAGGAGCTCAGCCACTGAAAGTACTGAAAATTTTTGCTGGAAGTCATACTCTCTGAAGGATACAGGTGTTAAAGAAGGAGTTCTTGCTTGGCTGCTTCAAAGAGAAAAGGAAACTAAACACGAATGTGGTCAAGCTAAAAAGGATGAGAAGATCCCTGTGCTTTCTCCTACAGGCAACTTGAAAGACCACACCAAATCTATGCTCGTCAACGCACTTGTTCACAAATGACAGGAGGGCAAGGTTAACCCCTGGAGAAGCAAGAGCATTTAAGAAGAGTTCTTAACAGTCCATTATTTAATAGACCACACAAGAGGGTTCAGATTATCATTACAGTGATTTTGGCCACCGCTACGTGAATCTGGATTCAACTGCTGCAACTACAAATTATCAATTAGCTTTGCCAAGACTGTTTATAAGAGAGTTTATGAATATTATCTTTGATTTGTATTCCTTTCCATTCCTCACTTCTTTTTTTAAATTTTTGAAAATCTTTTTATTTTTGAGAGAGAGAGAGAGAGACAGGGTACGAGTGGGGCAGGAACAGGGAAAGAGAGGGAGACACAGAATCTGAAGCAGCCTCCAGGCTCTGAGTTGTCAGCACAGAGCCCAACTTGAGGCTCGAACTCATGAACCGCAAGATCATGACTGGAGCTGAAATTGGATGCTCAACCCACCGAGCCACCCAGGAGCCCCTGAATTTCTTACTTCTTAAATGGAGTGCAAATTAAAGCATTATGCTAAGATGTATCATCAGTTCAAGTTTCTTTGAAATATCTAATTCTTAGTTGTTCTCTGATATAAAAAAGTAGAAGAAAACAATACTACTTAAAATGTCAATGTTTACAACATTCAGAGGTATCAGTATTGTTATTCATATACCCTTTTCTCACACTGAAAGCCTTACTTTTTTTGTATAATGAACTCAAGCATTGCTTTAACCAGAACTTTGAACTGCTTGCTTAGGAGACTACAACATATGGTTTTCCTCTTCCACTTTTTAATATTTTGGTCTCCGGTGAATCCACATACAAAAGCTTCCTTCCTTTAGCTGGAGTCCACAAATGAAAGGTTTTCCTTTTTCTGATTGTAGATTAGCCTGCCAAGAAACAAACACGAGCTGGAGAACATCACTTTAATTTATTGATGGGATACAGATGACAAGGAAGTCTGTCCTCTTGTAGGCTTTTGGGAATGCTTCAAGCTGACCCAGCACAGCCGAGTTCATACGGCAAAGACAGACTTTGCCAAAAACCAAAGCCAATAGTCATTGCAAACCTCTGAACCAAAACATTCCTTTAGTGCTTGAATTTCCCTATAATTTGTGTAGATTCCCTTTTTGTCAATGAAGCTAGCGGTGGATAACTAGCTTAGTGCAATCAGACAAAACAACTGTGCCATTCATTCAGTAATTAGATGAGAGCCGGACTGCATGCTTTATGGTTTCCGCTCTTCATTCTTTCCTTTCTTTTCAAGTCCTTGGAGACAAACTCTGGGATGTTTGGCAGAGCGAGGCCCTTGTTGAAAATATCCTGTCTTTTTTACTTCAGGGTTGCTAATAAGTTCTATTCTCAGAGGCAAAACATTAGATGCACAAGCAGGGAGGTTCAGCCAAGTTAAAAAAAGTTTCGTGCTTAAGCGTGTTACCTTTTGCCTCACTTCACTGTTTTGCCTTACTCAAGACTGAAGAAGGCTGAATTCTTTCTTATATCTAATGGCACGTAAATGAATTTGATACTCAAGCCAAATGCTCATAGCAGATCTTACATATGTTACCTTTTAAACTTTCAGACATAAACGTTGTATGAGAAGTGAAGCTGAGACAGGGAGATAGGGAAAACTAAAAGGACACCAGGGCTGTGTGATTAGTTTCGCTGCTTTGAGGAGCACATAGCACATTCAATTTCCGAGAGGCACCTTGGGCTTATTGTGCTAAAATCTTCCCTTTTTTTTCTTTTTCTTTTTTTTAACTTTTTTTTTTTTTTTAATTTCCTAAACCACTAAAAGGGAAGAGAGGGAAAGCTTCTACAAGAAAATAGGAATAGAGCTTCAGGTTGGCCATGGCTGCGGTGACAATGCAGTGCTGTCAACATCCACAGAACAGGTGATGTTGGCTGCCTTCACTGACGGTCATCTGGCCATGGCAGTCAGGGGGCTTGGGTGCGAGAGATACCTCTTGAGCTACTTAAGGCAAAAGAGGGCCTTTTTTTTGGCTGCTGTATCTAAATTATAGTCATGACAGGAGTGGGAGTCTTTATGGTGACTGGAGTCAAGGACCTAGGACCTGTTATTTTCTTGTGCTCCAACCCCACACCTGCTTCTCTTTTGACTTGATCTTTTTTTTTTTTTTTTCCTTTCTTCTGGGCTACCTGGAACCACAAGTAGAAATATGGTGTTAAAAATAAACTGAGGCATATTAAAAGTTTTAAGAATTTATTTGAGCAAGTTGATTCGAAATGGATAGTGCCAATCTAGAGGTGGTTAGATGTGCTCTTCCAACAAGAGCTTGGCAGACTGACTTTTATAGGGAGAAGGTTGAAGCAAAGTAAAGGAATCATTGGTTCATTCTAGCTTGAAGCCTAATTGGTGTTTGTGATTGGTTTTCCTTAGGTTTCTGTTGGTAACCTGGAGGCAGTTACAGATTTAGATTTTTGTTTGCTTGTGTAGGCAGCTGTGGTATTAATGGCACCTCAGTCTCATGGTCTTCAAGGCGAGCAGAATATGACACCCAAAATATGACTCTTTGGCATGAGGATTATCTCAAGTTGATTACTTGAGAATGCCAGAGGTTGAGATTCTCCCCTGAAAATACAGTAGAAGTGAACTTACCAATGGAAATGTACCAAATATATCTTAGTGGTAACGTTACGGAGTGGGGAGATGGCAGTCAACTGGGCTGCAAAGGAAATAAATGGTGTTTATAGTCATTGGTTTGACATAGGAGCACAAGGGCGTTTTGTAATTGCACGAGTATAAACTTCCCTTGTACCCTAACAAATCTTTGAGGATTTTTTTTCTAACCATTATAAAATAGTACATTACTATTAAACAAAAATCTATGTTTTCTTATTATTCAAGTGGAAAACAAGTTGGTCTGAAGGTGTGTAGGATGAGAAAGGGAGTGTGAGACTGTCAGCAAATTTTTTCTGTAAGTGGCTATATAATAAATAGTTTTTGCTTTGCAAGGCATAGTCTCTGCTTCAGCTATGCAGCTCTGTTAACACTGAAGTGGAAATGCGGCCATTGACAATAGGAAAGTGAAGGAGAGTGGCCACGTTCCAACTTTATTTACAAGTAGAAGATATGCCCAATAGCAGTTTGTTGACCCTGACATATATAATATATGCCTTAGAGATGTATTATTGAAATATTAAATAAATCCTATGCATTACTAGCATTAGTGACCCAAGAGATTTATAGAAGCAGCTTGATCAGAAGATAGGTTATTAAATATAATCAATATAAGTTTAAAATGGTATTTCTTGGGTAAAACATAACCACAATTAAACGTTCCCATTACCAAAAAGTGCTTGCAGATTCACTATTTTATAATGATAAAAAGTTCTTCAAACATAAACATAGCATTGATTGAAATTTGAATCTGATTTAACCCCTTGAGATCAAATGTGTTTTCCACAGGATGGACATACCTAACTTTTAGTCTCTTTTACTTCTGGGACAAAATGGTTACTGGCAATATATGTTGTAAACAAATTTGTTCCTTCCTTTGTACTGCTTGCAGTCATATGAGCATGCCATTATTACCTGACATTTGAAATATGTCTCAATTGAAACATGAAACCTTTTATGAATGGAAAAACTTGGAAATCCTTCAGGCAGAGGATTATATTTATGATATAACTTTCAATATTTCCATTATCCCCCTTTATTTTAAAACATTTATTAGGTAGCTATAAAATATCACTTTGGGACCAATCTTGATGTGTTTCCTAAATGTGATGATTATACTGAATAAGAAAATGCATTTTCCATGTTTCATCAATTCTGAGACACATTTTTAAAAAACATTTTAACATCTCTGAAGCCAGGTTCTTCTAATGATGGAAAACCTCTTGGAAATTGTTGTACTCATGAAACAGTTGTGATTACCTGCCTGAAATTGATCCCTAACTCCTTTCCTTGGAACTTTATGGTAAGATACAGAAAGCATGAAAATGTACAGTATGAAGGTCAATGTTATGGAATAAAATTCTTGAGACAAATGTTCCTGATGTCCATCTTCATGCCACAAAGGAGTCCTTTGTAGAAAGTCACAGATTATCCATGTGGCTCAATCAAAATGTGATTTGGCTACTGACTGCAAAATAGTTTGAAATACCATTACTGATATATTCTCATATACATTCTTTTTTATATATGCACAAGAGTGAAATACAGTAAAAATCTGTTTCTGAGTCTAAAAGAGCTCTTCCAATAACTGTATAAATTCCATAGGATAAAAAAGCCTTGTGTCCTAGATTAATTGGAAGCACTTTTCTTCTTAGTGGTATATAATATAATGGTGCTTCTTACAATCAATTATGTGTTAGATGCAATGATACAAAGTAATGATATAAAGTATTAATGATATAAAGTAGTTAATATGTATACTTAAATTAACAAATGGCAACTTTATTTCTTATATTTGAAGTGATAATAAAAGAAACACTTACCTGTTCCGATTAAAGAAAATCCAACTGTTCACTGAAAAAGCATGGTGACCTCATCATCCATATACTCAATGAAGTTTCACAAAGTCTTCCAAAATGCAGCTTGAAATGATCCAGCATGAATGCTCAATTTTAGCACATTGAATTCAAAACCAAATACACATTTTACAAGGCTCATGTCTAAATTGTGATTATCATCAGCATCGTCAATCTCAACATCATCTTCATGTTTTCTTTGTAACGTTTTTGATAACTTTTTAGAAGTATTTTGTGATAACATAGCTTCAGTGGCAGTAAAGATAATTTGAGGCCCAATTAATGGTGGATTATTGGGAAGATTTCAAATGGCAGGTGTAACAACACAGATGATTTTATAGTTGTAAGCTACTGTCCTACTTGCACTCCAAAGGATATATCTTAGAAAATAGTTATCAGTATTTACCTCTTTAGTTGAAATAGACATGCATTGTGGATTTGGTGGACTTAGGCTGGAAGTGTTAGGGCTGCTTGAAACCAAGCCTACAGTTAATAAAGAAACATTCTTCAGAAGTAGCTGACTTTTGGTAAGGACTTAAATATACAGCTCGGTGCAGCTAAACACCATCTGGCACATGGCAATCTAGGTCATGAGTATGGCTTTATTAGTGCCTAATGGTTTGATATTTTTGCCCTGAAATATATAATAAATAATCATTTGAGAGGAGAAGTAAAAGTTTGGCCACAGTAACAATTTTGATTTGCCAATTTGATTTGATTGCCAGTCACACATTATCAACATTAGCAGTAGTTTTCTTAGTGATACTTGGCTACATTTTTGCATGATATGAAATGTGGTCATGTATTGAAAGAAATATTCCAACATCTAATTTATAATTGTTGGCTTCTATTCTCTGATTACCATATGCTTCAGGATTTATGCTCTCATCTACAAGTTTAGGCATGCTTTTGGGAGATGTCATTTTACCAGAATCCATGATACCAAGTGATCATACTTCTTGTACTAAGTCACCCACATTAATATGTTTTGTTACTATTTCAGTATGACTTTTCCTACCTATAGTGTATTGATGAGTAAGATGTTGGCTGACACTATGGTTTGTGCAGTGATTAGTACTATAATTTTTGGTCTAAAATATAAACTGTTATTTTTTTTGTGATTTAATTCTCATTTTAATTACTTTTAGGATAAAACATCTGAACTCTCTTGGAGTCACAGTACTTTAATAAATTCAGGAATTTGCTTCTGCTTTGGCAACTCTGAAATTAACTTTAACTTTCTACATTGTAAATGAGTTATACTTTCCAATTTTTGTATGTAGATCAGTAGATGTGATGTCGTTGGTACCTGGAAATGAGGTTTTTATTCTACAAGTAAGTGAAATGTACCAGAGAGTGGGTGGTGACTGGCAGAATTTTGAGGAGCATGATAGAGAAAGATGAATTTCTTTAAATAGACTGTGTTAACAGTCTGGATTTGATGACACTGCTCAGTAAGGCTCAGAAGGAAGTGATGAACATGTTACTGGAAACTGGAGGAAGAAGATCATTGATGCCTAGTGCCAGAAAGCTTTGCAAAATTTTTTCTTACGTGTAGAGTAGAACTTACAGGTGAGGACACTTCTAAGTAAACTATTGAAGGAGCCACTGATTTCTTCCTGTTTATAGTAAAAGGTGAGAATAGAGAGATATATTAAGGCAAGGGCTGTGAAACAGGAAACAGGACTTGATAATCTTGAAAATTCTTAGTCTTCCCCATAGCAAATTACTCAATTAAGATATGGCTTCTCAGCAGTTCTGAGAAAGCATCCTTTAGAGAAAAGGCTGAGGGTGTGGCATTACAACCTTTTGCTAAAACTCAGAAAGATCAAAAGCACAGAGTATATTCAGTCACACAAACCTTTCGAGAGATTAAGGCTCACAGATTCTCTCACTCAGACCAGGGGACCTGTTGGAGGTTTTAGAGTGTTGTCCCTCAACCGTATCAGCCTGAGGCTGAGGCAGGGAAGTGTTTACCCAATAAAGCTTTGTGGAGTGAACCCCATTAAAATCCGCAGGAGACCTACAAAGTTCCTGAGAAAATTATTTCAGCAGAACACTGCCAGCTTGGACTAAAATGGACAGAGAGAATGCAAAGCAAAAGCAGTCTCTCAGACCCTCAAAATGCCACAGTAGGAGACAGGCTGATACTATTACTCAGATGTAGAGACATGTTACTTTTCTTGGGGGGGAAAAAAAGGAACCAAAAGGCCAGAGGGTGGAGTTCTACTGTACTATACACAAACTAGAAACCATGAGTGAGAGAGAGAGAGAGAGAGAGAGATACTGCATATGCCCATACTGCAAAGTTATTTCTAGGCTTCTAAACATAATAAAGGAGCTGCCCACATTCCCCAGCTGGATTTCAGAACTGCTATGGATCAATGACTGCTTTTCCTTCCATTTTTCCCCTGTTCAACATGAATGTGTATGGCTGTTATCCAGGTCTATTAAACCACTGCACTTTGAGTATGTTTGGGGTAGTTAACGTGTCTCTTTAGTTTCATAGGCCCAAAAATGGAGAGAAATTTTGCTCCAAAAGCTATACTTAAAGGATTATACCAGGAGCCTTATCTGTACCTTGATCTAATTTAGCTGATAAGATTTTGGGCACTTAACTGAGTTTCTGATAGGATGAGATTCCTATACACCGTGGAAGAGAATGCATTTTTTTTTAATATGGGAGAAATTTGAAATGTTAGGGGTCACAGGGCAGACTGTAATGAGAGGATTTAAGGTACCCTCCCCCGACCCTGCCCCATGCAGTTGTCGCGCGAGCGCGGGCGCGCACACGATCTCAACCACCTGGTATTGATGTCTTTTTTAATCCCCCTCTGCTTGAGTGTGGACTTGAAATTTGCTTCACACCAGGGGAAAACAGCAGAAGTGACGGGATGGACAGAGTTGCTTGAACATAATAACATAGGGTGTATCACCTGTTTTACTGGAATTTCTCTCTTGCCCTGTTACTGGCTCTGAGGAGGGAAGCTTCCTCAAATCTTAACACCCACACCTACCAACAATCTGAGGGAGATTGGAAGTAAATCCTTTCTCAATTGCGCCTCTCAAAGGCCAACTAGCCTTGGCCACAAAAGTTTCAAGGTCATTAGTTTGCTACAACTATAATAGTTAATGTTTGTATGTATTTATGAGGGAGTTGATCTGCCTATCCATTCATCCTTTCATTCATCCATCCATCTATCCATCCACCCATCTATCTTTCCTAGCTTTTTTCAGAGCTGGAAAAGAAAGGAATTTGTTTGCTCTTGCTCAATTTTGTGTGACAGGTCAATTTATAATTGGGCATCGTTCATTTTCATTGGAGTTACTGGCATTTTGGCTATGGCTATGGCTGGCAAAAGGGTTCATGTGTGTGTTTGTGTGGGAATGTGTGTGGTTTTCAGCTGTTTGAGTTAATTCACTGTTGTACAAACAAGGAAGCACTTCCCTACAGAGACCTATGAAGAGTTTGTCAAAGTTTACTTACTACCTGGCAAATTGGATGATTAGATTTACTAATAGCATGTTAGGAACTCATTTACTTTCTTCAGTCTTGTAAGTAAACAATAGTGTTGTCTATTTTTGAGGAAGCAGGCATCTGTCTGCTTAGATCCTTCACATCCTGGGATTCCACATATACTACAGTTCTGAATGTGTGGTTGCCAGGAAAATGGAGGGCAATCAACACACTTTAAGGTTATATCAATTCATACAGAATATACAGATACTTGAGTTTATTATAGACTCCTTTGTGTGTGGGTGTTCCCCTGGAAAGACACTAAGAGTTGGGGAACTGTCATCACATTGTGTCCCTGGTCCTGTTTCTGCTCCTCCACGTCTTCCTTGGGTCACCATGTCCCTACTCATGTACATCTTGCTGGCATGATATCCTATAAACCTGTACTTTCACATACTAGATTTACAATTTTTTTCCTCATTAGCATTCATCAAGCTTTTTTTTTAAAAGATGCTCATATATTTTTTTAAATTCCATTCCTTCTTATCCTTTGAGAAAGGTTGCTGATAAGATCTATTACTAAACAGAAGCTGAGGTGATATGAACATAACCTAGATTTGAGCAATGTCTGCATGTGGATTGCTTAATGCTTTCCCATCCACCGTCCCTTTCCTCACCCCTCTCATTTCAGAGTTCAAGAAGCCCTGAAACAGAGGTCAACTATATTGCACAAGTGCATCTAGTAAATCAGTAGGTAAAGATCTTATTTGAAGCCTTCTCTTTGGGTCCACGACAAGTTCTATACTGTCTTTCATAGCAAATATATTCAATTTAGAAAAATAAGCAGCTTTATGCCAGAAATCTTGCATTCCCCATGAGTGTGAGGAAAGTTACCTCAGATCAACCCTCAGAATTGAGCTTGTGCTTGCCTCCAACACCAAATCACTCATCTTTTCCAAGAACCTGGTTCCAACTTTTTTCACAGCTATTTCTCTACATACTCAAAACAGTAGCACAGTTACTAGGAATAGTGTGACAGTTCATAGGATTCAAGAGAAATGAGGAGAGAGCTGCTAAACCCAGGGTTCCACAGCCACAGCTCTCCTCGAGGCATGGCTGTGCGGAGATGGTCGCCTCAGCATCCCACCTCTTTGTAAATATTCATTTCACTTAAAAAGTTAACTGTAATTATTTTCTGGTTATGAAAGTTCTATATGCCTGTTCGCAGAAGGTTGCAGGAAAAGAAGCTAATGAAAAGAAACATCCATGATTTTGCCACTTGCTATTTCACATGTAAATATATTTCCTTCCATGATTTTTTTTAGCTTTTTTAAGATATTTGAAATCAGAGTACATTTACACTCTTGTATGGAGCTCGTTCACTTGATATCCTATCACCAGGTTTTCCTACTTATTAAATATTTATTCACATATCTTTAATATCTATATTATAGCCCCGCATCTTGAAGAAATATTAACTCTTCCTTAATACACTGTTCATTTCATCTGGAGATAACAGATGTCATGCGCCCTTTTACTCTGGGGTGCCTGGGTAGCTCAGTTGGTTAGGTGTCCAACTTCGACTCAGGTCATGATCTTGTGCCTTGTGATTTTGAGCCCCACATCCCGCTCTGTGCTGACCGCCTGGAGCTGCTTCAGATCTCTGTCTCCCTCTGTCTCTCTGTGCCACCTCCCAGCCCCGCTAGGATTCTGTCTCTCTCCCTCTCTCTCTCAAAAATAAATAAGTAAACATTAAAAAATTTTAAAGCTTCTTTGTTTCTTCATATCTATGTCTCCCACTCTCAACTAGAATGGAAATTTTCACATGGACAAATGTTTTTGTTTACCTCTCTATTCTTCATGCATAAAACAACAGTGTCAGGTGTTTAGTCTTTGATTAATATATGTTTAATGAATGAATGCAAAATATAAACATTGCAGTAAATGTGTTTATAAACAGCATGATAGGATACGTCCTTAAAACAGACTCTTAGGAGAGGGCTTACTAGATTTATGAATTATTATTTATAATTATTAAACTATCAAGAATACTTTTGAATAATACTCAAGATTGAGATATTCCCATTTAATGCTTTCCTTTTTTTTTTTTTAAAGAAGATGTATTTATATAAGTAATCTCCACCCCCAATGGGGGGCTCAAATCCATAATCCCTACAAGAGTCACATGCCCCACTGATGGAGTGCCCCAATGCTTTTATTTTTCAACTGAGTCAAAGGAAATCAATTGAGCCTTTTTATTTATTTATTTATTTATTTATTTATTTTTTGCTTTTGAAGTCCTAGATAATTCAGGTAACACAAACTCGGTCCTTCCCTTTACCTGAGAGAACAGGTTTACAAAACCATCTGTAACTATTTTCTTCTCTAGTTCCTTCACTGAGTGATGATTTGCCAGAACATTCATGTGAAACTTTACTGTTGACATATCCAGATCCCCTATTATATTATATGCATGTATTTATTAAAAAGAGTGTTAGTGTTATGGCAGCACCAGCATTCATGACCAAATTTAGAGCCTTTGAAATACTGGAACCTAAGAAAAATGGGAACAAGGTCTCTTGTAAAAATATATATTTAGAATGATCGGAATATTATTGATGTTCTTTCAAAAGTAGAAAGTAATATCAGAAGTCTTATATTTTAATACAACCCAATTTTTCCCTACTTTGGTTAATTTTGTCTTGGTGCTTTGATTCACATAGATATAAAAAATTAAGTATTCAAAACAAGGACAAGTTTCAAACTATTTGGTAGTACATTATTGGAATCCTGGTTAACACCTAACACTCCATACCTTCAGTATTCTGCTGCATTTATCTGTAAATTTCTGGAAAATTTCTTGGAGCCTGAACTTTAAAAAACTTTTTAAGCTAATTTACTTAATCAACAAATGTGTGACCAACTCTGCTGTAGGTTGGAGGTAATGTGGTTACTTATGTAAAACCTTAATCCATTAATTCCTTTATGTCTTCAGATTAACTTGTATGGACTATAGCCCAGTTTCATATTCTTATTTCCTAATACTTTTGGAAGTATTTGAAATACAGTTCCAGGTTCTCTTGTCATGGAGCAAGGATAAAGAATTTTCTACCTTCAAGTGATAACTCCTTCTTTTCTTTCTCCTCCTTCTCTGCTCCCCCCTCCTTCTTCTGTATATACACACAGGACACTTTATAGACACACACACACACACACACACACACACACACACACATTTGTTATATTTGGGTAGATACCATATCAACACTGGGAACTTCTCAAGTAACTTCGGTAGGACAGACTTCCCAGGGCGCCTAGATAGCTCAGTTGGGTAAGCATCTGACACTTGACTTCAGTTCAGGACACGACCTCATGGCTTATGAGTTCAAGCATGTCAGCTCTGACCATGTAGGGCCTGCTTGGGATTCTCTTTCTTTCCTTCTTTCTGTCCCTCCTCTGCTCTTCCTTTCCCAAAAATAAATAAACATTAAAAAAAACCTTTTCATCTTTCTTGATATCACTGATATGTTAAAATAATTGTTCCTGAGTAAGCATGTGAACCCTTGAGGTGAATGTCTGATGAGCATATTACCATTTCACTGTGCTCCTCTTTCCTTGGATCTCCAAAACGGTGACAAATTCGTATTCATCCTCACTCTTGTTGTGCAGGTAAGTTGATTCTCTTAATATCTATTCCAAACTCCTTCTTTTTGACTTCTCCCATAGAATCTAAGGAAGAAATATCCCACATGATCCCACCTCCTGTAAGCCAGAGCAATGATGTAGCATGACAAGGAGATGGTGAAGATCGTTCTGAGGGAAGACTTCTCTCCTTTTCTTGTCAAAGAAAAAGGCAAAGCCATGTAAGAAAGGAGATTTTACCCTTCTGCTTTCACCCTTCTTTTTCTGTGTGTGATGCTGAGAAACTTAGCAGCTGTCTTGTGATCATGAGGATGCAAGTCATGTGGTAAAAAATGAAGGGACAGAAAAGGAGCAGCATGCTGGTTCTCTGAGAGACATTCACCCCTCCCTCTAGTCATCATTCGTTGGGTTTCTTGTTAGTTGCAACCAAGCCTAACGCTAACTTACACTCACCCCTCCTCTGTACCACGCTTGTTCTCTTCTGACATTGTGTGGGGCGGTCATGTCTCCACCTCCCACACTTTGAGAGGCTGCCAGCCAGAATGACTGATGCTCTTCTAGTCTTACTTCCCACTTGAGGGTAAAAACTGTCCAAAACACAGTGGAGTGGCAGGGATCGTGGTGAAGGCACATTTTGACTTATGTTATTGTCATCTGGTGTCTTTCATATCTTTTGAAGTCTCTTGACCAGAGACAAATGAGATAAATGTCCACTATCCATTGCTTCTACCTCAATCAGTTGGTGCCTCTCTCTAGAAACATGAGACATATTTTCACAGACAGATTACACGTAGAGTATAATCAGGCAATTACTTCATGTTACCTACAGATCTATTTCCATGTAAAAATACTCGTGATGTAATAATAGAGGGGAGAATTTGTTGGTTAGAGCCAGGATCACATTTTAGAGGAACAGGATGATTTTGGACTTGATAAATTTGGATTATGCAAAGGTATGTCTGTGACTGAATTGCAACAGGTGGCTAAAAAGTGAAAAACATCAGGGATTATACAGAGGGATGGATAAAGGAAAGAAAGGGCCAGATGAGGAAGGAAAGGCCAGAGAGATGGTTTAGGCTGGGGTCCTAAGTTGAATAAAATGGTCTGTGAGGGGAAAAAAATCACAACCATGAAGGTAGCTACAGGACTTTTTAATGATGTGAATGCAAAGTAATTATAAGTAGCTGTAAATAAAGAAAACTTGGAAATAATGTGTTAATCACCTGGATTTAGAGCCGAGCCATTCTTCAATGCTATTGTAATTGCTCCTATCCATGTTATCAATCTTATTACTAGAATGTATATGTTATATATATGGCATGTATGCAAGTATTTTCTTGAAAAATCCTGATTTTTTAAATTATAATTCACCATAAACTCCTTCTTCCTTATTTCCCCCATATACTTCATTATTGAAAGACCATTTTTCTTCAAAAGCAGTAAAGGCTATCAGAGAAAAACTTCTCAAATGAATCTGTGCTTTCCCCTTCTGAGGTATGAATGAATCAGTTACATTGTCTTCAAATTGGTTTCTAAACCCAAGAGAGGTGGTGGGTTATATCAATGTAAATATCTTGTCTCCTATACGGTCCTATGGTTTTTATAAAAACGTCACTGTTAGGGAACCTGGGTAAAGTATACACTGCATCGCTCAGTTTTATTTGTTTGTTTGTTTGTTTATCTTACAAGTCCATGTGAATTTACAATTATCTTAATAAAAATTTCAGCTGAAATAAAATCCAACATAAGTCTGTTTCCAGGCAAGACAGGTTGGTTTTGGAAATGCAGGCAATGGTGATGCTTAATGTAAAATACAATCTGGATTATTAATTAATTAACATGTTGCAATATGAGGTATCTTTCTCCTACTTAAAGATAATCTCTCACACTTAACTTTTGACTTATCTCTTCTTTCGACGACAGGATCCTCCTCCTTTGACTATTCCTGTATCACCAGTATATGTTCATCTTCTCCTTTTTGAATACTGTAGTGGCAGTACTTCCTTGTTCCCCAAATTTATTGTTTTATTGCAACTTCCAGCTTCTGATTTCTGATTTTGAGAATCTGTGCACCTTTGAGTGGATGAACTCAGTGCTGGGGAATATTGCTGAGGTTTGATCCTTCAGCTCATGTCCTCCTGGACCGAAAGATTCGATCGTAGATTCATGACAATCACGGTTCCAGTCAAATTCCAGAGAATGTTGTGGGAATTCAAGCTCTCAGTGGTACGCAGATGTGAGGCCTACATATTTTTGTTACTATAACCAGCCAGCCAGGGATAGGCTTCCTGCACAGAGATGAGCAGATTTGAGAGAGAGGCAGAGGAATGGAGTACGGATCATAATTAACTAAAGATTGCATGAGATAACCATTCAAAAACCAAACAAACAAATAAGCAAAAACTAGAAACCAAACCTCAAATCTATCTTTCTTTATTGTTGCAGCATGATGAGTCTTACTGAATTTAACTAATCCTGACTCCAGAAACAGAAAATACGGTGTCGTGAAGGCACCAGCATGGCTTAGTTGGTTAAGCATCTGACTTTGGCTCAGGCCATGGTCTCACAGTCTGTCAGTTTAAGTCCAGCTCTGTGCTGCCATCTTGGAGCCGGGAGCCTGCTTTGGATTCTATGTCTCCCTCTCTCTCTGCCCCTCTCCTACTCGCACTCTGTCTGTCTCTCAAAAATAAATAAACATTAAAATAAGAAAAAGAAACTAGCATGTTGTGAGTAAAAATATCCTGGAGTTTTTTTTTCTTATTTGTTTTTACAACGTTTTCCAAACTCTGGCTTGTTATACGTTGGGATAAGCCGTGTAAGATAGGTCAAAATGCTAAAGTGTGTTGAAGTCTTCATCTAATGTTTAGTAATGTCCTATGACAAAGAGATCTACTTTGATTGAAATTAGGCCTCTGAAAGTTGAGAAGAGAGAAAATATGCTTTATTAAGGAGGGCCTTGTGCTTGTAGACTGTTATCAAAAATGACTTAGAATCTGCTTATCTGGTTTCCTATAGGGTTGGAATACCCAAATCCTGGCCCCAAGCTGTGGTTAATATAACCAAAAGGAGGGAGAGGGGGGATTTAGCAACAGATAAATTTAGGGTAAAGGAGGGGCTTGATTGTCCAGTCTTCTTCCTAGTTTCTCTGTTGAGGCTTCACTATTTGTCGAAAGGTAAAAACCCTTCCTGTTTCGGTGAAGTACCTGGGATGCACCAATAGAGAGCAAGGAACACATTATATTTGCCTTGTCAGTCACATGATTTTGGGTGGAAACTTATACTGAGGGCTGGAGTAAGGTAGAAGCCAATGCTGGCCTAGAAGGAAACAGAAATTCTAGGCCCATGTCTTGGTTTAACAGCTCTTACTAGATAACATCTATGGCTTTAACTAATACCCTATGATAAGGGCTAGAAACAAATAGATAAGAATACTTTTTATTTTCCTATGCCAGCAGCATTTATCATAAAACCTAACTAAACCTGGCTAAAAATAGGCTGTATCTGCTCAACCCTAGATCCCCATATCCTTACTCTCAGAAAGTAGCCCAGACGCAGCACCCATCCAATTTTCTATCTCTGCTGTTGTAGCGGGGTGGGGGATGAGTCAGGAAACTCTCTCAGAACGTTGTCCTGAAAACTGTTCCATTTAGAAGTGGCTGAGAGCACTATTGATTTCAATTCTTCTTTATCTCAAATGAAAGGTTTTATTGCAATGATCCTGTTCACCCTTCACTAATAAATGCTAGATACTGTGTGGTGGACCACTTCTCGATTTTAGCTGTACATACTATAAGCGTTCTTGGGCTTATCCTAGACACAGTAACAGGAAAGGATTTTGAGTTCACTCCATTTGGGGAGGGAGGGAGGAAGAGAGTGTATTACACACAGGCACAGGTTTTGGAAGTGTGTATCTGGGATGAAAGATATGTGTGGCTGTCAGATATAGTAAGCAAACACCTGCACTAGAGTGGAATCACATTTTGGTTTTCTCCTCATGTCTATTGCCAACTTTTCCCTCATCTCACCAACAATCTCTAATTGGGCAAATCATGGAAGCCAATCCCACTACTGACTCCAGTGACTAGTTTTTCCCAGAGAAGGAGAAACTTTTATCAAACCATTACTGAAGCTGACTCTTCTGAATCATTTTGTTTAGAGTCAATAAATTCCCTTTGTTGTTTCAGCAATTCAAGTTAGATTTCATATGGATCACAGAACAAAAACATATTCAAAGTTCAAATCCTTTTCTGGAGAGAAAAGAAAAGAAACAAATCTCCTTTTGCATCTGAATCCTCCTGGCTATCGTTTCATTATTATTATTATTATTATTATTATTATTATTATTATTATTTATCATTCCAGTTGTTGAAAATATAGTGTTTCCTTGATCTCTGCAATTCCTCTTCTTTCATGTACTTGACAGCCCCCCGGTTTCTGCTTTCCATCCTAATCATTGTACAGAAACAACTATTCACAAGGACATAAGTGGCTTGCAAATAGTCAAATAAGAGGAACTGTTTCAGTTCTTAACTTATCCAGTACCTCCCCATTGGTGTCACTTGATACAAACTTCCTTTTTTCTCTATCTTCTTTTCTTTCTTGAACTTCTTAAAGCCCCTCTCATTACTTGACTTTTTAAAAGTTTATTAGTTTTGAGAGAGAGAGAGAGAGAGAGAGAGAGAGCGAGCGAGCAGGGGAGGGGTAGAGAGAAAGGAAGAGAGGGAATCAGACTCCATGCTGTCAGTGCAGAGTCCAGAGCAGGGACTGATAAAAGGAACCATGAGATCGTGACCTGAGCTGAAATCAAGATTCAGACACTTAATCTACTAAGCCACCCAGGCGTCCCTCATTACTTAAGTATTTTATATAACTTTCAAACAGCTTCTGCTCAATCCTTTTGCTTTCTCTTCTTCTATATTATCCTATTTTTCAGAGTTTGATTGGTGCTTTTTCCCATTCTCTTCACTTTTAAGCAAGTCAAACCTTACTTTACATCCATATGTAAATTATAAACATTTCCCTAGCTTTGTGGCAATCCCCAGGACTCCTCCCTCCTCCAATCTTCTTGTTTCTAATATAAATTATTGCTTCTGTGGCTTGAAACTTGATTTTAATCTCTGAGTAGTTTAAATGTGATATTGTGATATGTGTTTGCTTTAACTGAATCTCAACACAGTCCTATGAATTTATGCTTGGTTTATGACTGGTTTTCTGTCTTCCTTGTAGCATTGATTAGGAATTCTCTGTCCAATCTTGGATCTTGTATTAATCAAGGTTCTCCAGAAAAATAGGACCAAGAGAATATATACGGATACATAGAAAGAGGTTTGTTAAGAGGGATTGGCTCACATGAGCCAGTGAACCAATTATGGAGGCTGAGAGGTCCTGTAATTAGCCATCTGCAAGTTGAAGGCCCAGGAGAGCCGGTGGTGTAGTCCTAGTCCAAACTTGAAGGCTTGAGAGCCAGGATGGAGGACAGTGGTGTTCAGTCACAGTCTGAGTCCTCAAGCCTGACAACCAGGAGTGCTGATGTCCCATGGAAGGAGAAAATGGATATCCCAGCTCATGGAGAAGGTATATTTGTCCCATCTCTGCTTTTTTGTTTTATTCAGGCCCTTAACAGATTGGATGATGTCCATCTGCAGTGGTAGGGGTGATCTTCTTTACTCAGTCCACTGATTCAAATACTAGTCTCTTCCGGAAACACCCTCACAGACACACCCATAAATAATGTTTTACTTGCTATCTGAGTATCTCTTAGTTCAGTCAGTTGAACACATACAAGTAACCATCTCAGGCCTATAGAACACAATCCCTACCTTATCGTTCCTCCACCCCAAGACAAGGGAAAGAGGGAAAAATTGAACATAGATTCATTTTCCTTCTTACCACCTTCTGTACATTAATTACAGCTCGCTGTATTGCAACATCAGTTAAATCCTAGAAGGCCCTTGGAAACCAAGTAAAAGATACAAAAGAGGGCTTCATAACTGGAGGAAATTTTTTTGTTATATCATAGTCATCGTCTTTAACTAGTGATACTGGTTTTACATGAGGTAAGTAACAAAGATCAAAAATAAATTTAAAAGCTGATGGAGGAAGTGGTAGAATTCCTTTTTGGTCAAGTAGAACCTAATTGGATGGATGGTTCTTTAGAACCTGTACACTTAGGCTGGTTCTGGGGGAAAATGGTGAACCCCTACATATATAGGAGATCTACATGGGTGTATTAGTGATAAATAGCTGGTCCCTTCTTTGTGTTACTTTTAGAGGTACACCCTCTGAAAGAATTGTCTAAAATGTAGAGGGGTTTTTTATTCTTCAAACTTTGCAGTTTGAAGATGCCAGCAAAGAATGTAGGGCTTGGATATTGGGTTAGAAACTTGAGGCAGGTAATAATTATTTGAAATCATTGCTCACTGAGAAGGAGCTGCCAAAGACAAGAAAATGTTTTCAAGGGGTTTTACATGTCCAAGGAAACTAGAAAGAGTAATTAACATCATACCATCTCATCAAGAAAGGAACTGTGGTCCAGAATGATGTGATTTATTTTCTAGTCTTTCCTTCCTAAACTCATCTCTTAAATTATGGTATTCTCCAGATGTCCATCCTCGACCCACTGTTCTCATGCTGTGAACTCTTCCAGAGTGATCTCATTTCCTCTCATGATTTCAGTTCCTGATGACTTCAATTCTCTATCTTTATCCTTGACATTTTCTCACAGATTCATACTTCTATCCATCTGTCTACTCTATGTCTCCCATAATGTCGTCTTAAAGTCTCAAACTCAACTTTTATAAAATGGTAATTACTCCCACCACCACAGATCTGCTCTTCTCCCATCTGCCCTACGCCTGTATTATTACTAGTTCTCCATTTGTTGTGGTGTTTGGAAGTACTGACAATACCTCATTTACCCTGGGCGAAAAAATGGTCCTCAGTGACATTTTTTTCTCTTTATCCCAATATCCAATAAATTCCTATGAATTTTAACTCCTCCTTCTCTACCCTCTCCCCTACATTCAGTCATCCTTTACCCTTGCTTTGGATCAGGCCACTATCCTCTTTTATCTTAAAATTATTGCAAGAACTTCTTAACTGGTCTGTGTCAGTCAGAATTTTCATTGTAAGCAATAGAAAATGATGTTGGCTAGCTTAGGCAGAAGAGAATATTTCATAAAGGCTTGGGAATATTTATAGAATTAACAGGATAGTTGGAGAACAAGATTCAGAAAAATGTGTGGAAACCAATGGAGTCTAGTCATCTGGAGCCATAGCCAAAGAGATGTGTTGTTATAATCTGTTTAGGATGTTACTGCTAGCACTGGCCTTTCTGAAAAAAGTACCATTTTTACCTCTGGCCCTGCTGACACTCTGGCCCCTGAACATGCTATTTTTGAATGCCACGACTAACTGTCCATTCACATTATTCACTCCATATTCAAAGTTATGAGTGCAAGTATCAAACAGCTAGCCCTACACTAAATGCCCATGCCTTAGGTACTGGATGATAGGTAGGAAAAAACATCTGTCCCCATTCAGTTGCTGTGGTGGGAAGTGAGTCCTGCTGTCCCCAAGCCTCACACAATAGGACAATTCTTCTATATGGAAATACTGAAAAATTGGGTAGCAAGAATAATAATAACAAAAAGAAATATCTAATCAGTGGACCTCTGTAATCAATCTTCCTCATGGGAACCAGAGGAAGAGAGGAGACTGTTACTCATATAGAAGTTGCTGCAGAGACCTAGGCAAGAAATTATGGACTCCTGAAGTAAAGTTGTGGCAAAAAAGTGTGGAGAAATGGGCAGATCTAAGAGATATGTAAGGCCTAGAATCAGTAAGGATGTGTGATTTATGGACATGTGGAATGAGAAAGATAGAGTGTCAGAGTCCAGCTCCAGCAGGTCCAGGGAAACATGAAGGATGAATGGTGTCAGAGAAATGGAGTGAGAAAGCCTAGGCTTCTTTCTGATCACCAGGCAGGCATCTCTGCTCTCTGGGCAGGCATCTCTGCACTGACCAGAGAGTCTGCTTTATTTATTGAAACGATGTATGGAGTACAAAACAGAAGTGGCAATTGCCTTAGACAATGATTTCTGATGACAAATTCTTTGGTGTGTAAAAGTTTCCCAGAACATAGATTGATAGAAGACTCATGCATAATCTTTATCAATAGTGATTGATATAAGTGACTTAGATGCTTATCACATGGGGAAGGAAGGCATCTTTAGCATTCAAATACAAGGCAAGGATTTTAGCATAGCAAAGGCAAGAGTTTGTTCTTTGTGAGCAGAGGTCAACAGCCTGTTTTCTTGGGGAGAAAAATAGGTTTCTCAGGAAATGTAATATTTGCTCCTATAATCACAAAAGAAACTCCTATAATGTTTTTTCACAAGGTACAGTTGGCATATGTTTAGCATAAAAGACAAGTCACTCTTGATGCCAGCCGGCGATGCGCCCTGGGGGTCAGTGCTCAAGCAAAAATAACTGAGTGGGGGTAGACATCGCTTGCCATCTGACAACAGGAGGCCCCTGATTTGCAAACCTGCTTTACTTCAGAAATGGCTTCCAGTAGTAGAGAAATTAAGATTGGCATTGCGATTTATTTTTCAAACAATGAGGAAGTAGTAATGATTCCTTTAATTTCAAGTGTATTTAATTTGGGGACTTGCGGGAGAGTCAGTGAAGATGTCATTTAAGTAGATGGCCCTGTGAATTGGGGTTTAGAGGACAGAGTAACACTAGAAATGTGTTTTTGGAGCCATTGATGTAAAACTGATAATTAACATTGTAGGCACTATGCTATCACCCAGGTATGGTATACAGAGTAAGAATGCTCAACTCCAACAAAGCTGAGACAAATACGTTCCGTTGCCCCACATGCCTCTTTGTGGCAGCCATCCAGAGACATTTGGACCACATCACCTCAATTCCTCCAGATTTAGCACTTGTCTCATTGCTTCTCTTTTGTTAACTTTAATCCTGCCAAACCCTTCGTGATTTCTTTTTTTTTTAATTTTTTTAAATGTTTTATTTATTTTTGATACAGAGAGAGACAGAGCATGAGAAGGGGAGGGGCAGAGAGAGAAGGAGACACAGAACCGGAAGCAGGCTCCAGGCTCTGAGCTAGCTGTCAGCACAGAGCCTGATGCAGGGCTTGAACCCACGAATGTAAGATCTGACCTGAACAGAAGCCGGAGGCTTAACCGACTGAGCCACCCAGGTGTCCCCCTTCGTGATTTCAATATGCCTCTACTGAGTGTATTTCCATCACCCTGGTCTCTCAAATCCTTGATCTCCTCATTTTCAAAGATTTCATCTTGCATCCCGCATCAACCATTCACTTTTATTGCCAGACCCTGGATTGGTATTTTTTAATCGTGACCTTTTAGTAGATTATGAAATCAATGAATTTATCATAAGCAACATTTCTTCCAAATTGCATTTCTTTTAAAATTTTTTCTAAATTGAAAATATCAGTATGCTCAGTCTATGCTTAGTGTCTAAACTGGATTATACATTGATCTCAGCTAATCGTATAGGAGATTTACAATTGTTCACATACTGTAAAAAGAGAAAAGGTAGACTAAAAGCAAGATCGAAAGTTTGGGTGGGATTATTTTGAAATTTTTAGTGAATTAAAAAAGTATGTTTGCAGACAAGGACAAGGACAGTAATGATGTCTTTGAGTAGACAAGGAATGGAATCCAATACTCAAAATATGGTTTCTACTATTTTCTCTTTTTTACTGCATGATTAATTTTCTTTGTCTACAAGATTATTCTCACCTGTATACAAAGATGTAATAAAATATGCATAAAGATACCCCAAGCGACCATATATCCTACTCCAACTCCTTCATTTTTGTTTCTTTTTACAGAAAGTTTTCTGTACTCATTTCCTTTGTCTCTTTCCTTGAAACTTATTATGATTACTGCAGTCAGACTCATTTTTACTGCTCTACCAAAACTGCTTTTTTGAAGTTACAAAGCTCTCATTAAAAAAAGGGGCATTTGATCTAACTTAATTATTAGCAATGTTTGAAGCGTTTGGTCATTGTCTCCTTTTTGAAATACTTTCCTTGCTTGACCTGATTTCTTTAATAGTCTCTCTTCATTCTTCTCACACTTCACTAGTATCTCACCGGTAGAATTTTAAGGTGTTAACCTCTTCCTCCAGGTGGACAAGTCACTTCCTGTGGCTTCAGTGAGGCCCCTGAACTCTTCTGGTTTATTTTTCCACTCTTGGGAGACTACTCAGTTTTCTTTACAAGCTTCTTTTATTATTATTCCCCAAATCCTCAAGTATAAATGTTCCTTCATGGATCCCTTCTTAGGTCTCCATTCTTTATTTATTCAATAAATATAGAGGAAAGGTTTATTATGGATAGATGTTATCATAAGTGTTAGAATGTAGCAGTGAACCAAATAAGCAGAATTTGTTTGCATGAAGCAGGATCTGGTGAGAGGCAGGAGAAAATAAAGATATATGCAAAGAAAAATTGGAGATAAGTGGGATGAATGAAAACAAAGCATAATGAAGCTAAACAAAGTTACTCAATGGAGAGGCAGTTTTATGCAGGGGTCAGGAAAAGGCCTAAAAGAGGTAAGGGAAGTGACAGGTTATAATTTGGAGGTGGACTTTCAAGAAGATGAGACAGCAATACACAAAGACCTCAAGTGGGAGGATGTTTGACATGTACAAGAAAAACCAGGAAGGCCAGTGTGTCTGGAGTGGGAAGAAAGAGAGAGGGGAGTGGTAGGGTATGGAGTAAGTGAAGGAGGTGAGGACCTTAGCAAGGAAAGCTTTGTGAACCATGAGAAAAACTTCAGATTTTATTCTGACTGATATGAAAAATCACAAGAGATCATCAAGAACCCATGTCTTGAGGTTTAACTTTGCTAAGGGAGGACTGAATGATTTTAGTGAGGGCTGGTAGGGGCAAAGTGAATCATACAGGCCAATTAAGAAGTTATTGAAGTTAGTCCTCTGAGAAGTGATGACAGTTTGCGCTAGAGTGGTGGTGGGAGAGATGAGGAGTACTGGAAATATTCTGGATCTATTTCAATGACAAAGTTGACAGGATATCATGAAGGTTTGGATGTGAAGCTTGAGAATAAGAAGGAAGTCAAGGGTAACTCTAAATATTTGGACTGAGCAGCTGGTAGGATGGAACTGCAATAAATGAGGTAGGGATGACTAGGGGATAAGCAGATCAGGGGAAGGTATTGAGGAAATCAAGTTTGGGTCTGTGCATTTTAAGCTTCACCTACCTGTTAGAATTGAAGTGTATATGTCAAGTAGGCAGATGGATATGATTCTGAAGTTTAAGGGAGAAATCCATTCTGGAAATACACATTTGGTTATTGTCAGATCATATTTGAAGTCATGGGACTAGAGAGTCAGAAATCATGTAGGATGAGAGGCTTAGATATGGAATTAAAAATCAGAGACCCTACTCTTGTATATATTTCTGTTTTTTTTTAATTTTTAAAGTTTTATATATTTTGAGAGAGAGAGAAAGAGAGAGAGAGAGAGAGAGAGAGAGCGAGCATGAGTTGGGGAGCGGAAGAGAAAGACAGAGAGAGAGAAAGAATCCCAAGCAAGCTCCACACTGTTAGCACAGAGCCCACCATGGGGCTTGAACTCATGAACTGTGAGATCATGACCTGAGCTGAAGTCAGAAGCTCAAGTGACTGAGCCCCCCAGGTGCCCCTGTACATACTTCTTTTAGCAATGGTGACCCCACTTAGCCAGCAGTCTCTGCTGTCAGTTCATTCCTGTTCCTGTCTTGAGCACTGGCATTGCTAATGCCATTAACTGTGACACCAGAGTGGAGTCTTCAAATGGCTCTGATTCTGAGTAGACATTGGAGCTAAAACTAATGGAGTATCAGGAGATTTCTAGATCAGGAGAAAATGAAATAAATTGGACTGCAAAGAATAAGAGGCTGGTTTTTTGTTTTTTGTTTTAAATAGAGAGCTGAGTTTTGTCATAGATCTTTTCCAAATCTGTCCGGAGGCTGCCCTGTGAAGAAGGGAGAGGAGGATGAGGATTATCAACAAGGCAAAGTCATGTTGGAGGAGTCCCTGGGACACTGACCCCATTGTGATAATGTGTGCAGGATTATAAGCTAGGCTAGTCTAAGCAGGATCCTGCCTGGTGGATTTTTTATTATACCAACAGAGAATCACTTGAGGAATGTGTGGAAATTGGAGCCTGGACTCATGTACTTTTGGTCATCTCCATTTTGGCTTGTGGTAACATTAAATCTTCTCCCTTCAACGCTGCTCCTGTGTTGCCTTTGGCTAGCATTCCATCTGAAGTCATGCACCTTCTGGGTTCTGGCAAGTGGTACAGGGGCCAGTTTCTATGTCAGCAGTGTGAGTGCACACATGCCTCTTGGCACGAATGTTACGGGGATGCCAGCTAAAAGAGTCACACTTTTTGCCTTGGAGTTTGAAGTCAAATCTCTACCCATTATCTTCTTAAACATTTGTGATAGCACATGTGTATTTGGGGGAAAGGGTATGTTTTTATAAATTTAAGGAAGTGGCAAAATATAGCAAACAATAAAAACTGAGACTCCTGAATAAAGACATAGGTCACATAAGTGGATCATCTGAAATACATAATGGACCTCTAAATTAACCATCCACATTTGGAGAATGTTCTTCAAGTTTGTTCATTGTCCAATGAGCAGGTTGTTAAGTATTACTATATTCCTTAAGGGTTTTAGTTTAAATGCCAGACACAAATGGAGCAAAAAAATTAAATGAAAGGATGTGGAGAGTCTCAGAATCACTGAGAAGGTGGAACTGAAAGGTTTGGATTTGATGTAGCAGGAACCACAACCCAAAACATATCATATAACTGGTCTGGAGAAAATACAATTGCATCAACTGCTAAAAGCGATACCTTGATGGGCATCGCACCCACATTACTCCTGGGGGTCCCCTGGTTCTGCCATCCCTGAAAAATAGATACTGAGGTTGCCACTACTACCAGGATCAGAGCATATTTTCAGTTATTCCTTCTTTTCATTGTTAATTTATATTACATGGTGGGTGCATCTGATTGGCTTAGCATAGTAAATGTGCCCATCACTAGCTGCAAAAACATCTGGGTTGGTGGTATTTCTGGTATCTCCTGCTTCTATAGTAGGATATGCCTCCAATCAAGATTTATAAGATGTAAAATTTCCTAAATGTACAGAAGAAGGTCAGATGCTGGGCAGCCAAAAAAGTGACAAGTCTATAGTAGTATATACCCTTTGGCTGCTTAAAATCAACACATACTTCTAAACTTACATTTCTAAAAGAGAAAATTGCTTGCACATAACATGATAAACTATTCCATATAAAACCAAGAATAGGATACACCCACTACTTTCCAAAATGTAAACAACTCAAATCTTATCGGTTACTACATCTAGCTCAGGTCATACTCTTTGAGTGATATCCATTCCTCCCTTTGCTTGGCCATGACCCCAACCACAGATTCCTTCAACTTTGGATTTGTTGGGAAGTTAAACACTTGACATAAAATAGTGGGGCAAAGGGAACAAAAAGAGTAGGAGAACTATGAGAGGTGTATAAGTATGTGTGGGACACAGGGAAGAAGTCTTTTTTTTTTTTTAATGTTTTTTCCCTCTAGGTTTGTTTGTTTATAAGTAATCTCTACATCCAACATGGGGCTCGAATTCACCATCCCAAGATCAAGAGTCACGTGCTCTTCTGACAGAGCCAAACAGGGGCACGGGAAGTCTTTTTTAGAATTCACAGAGGAGGGTTTACAGACACTACTTCTCACTATTTTTTCCTTCTCTCATCCAGCCCTGCATTACACAGGCACAAAGACAATCAGTATCTTACTGATAAAACCTTCTCAGTTTATCACAGCCTTTCCACATTTCCTATCTCCACAACCATCATCTTGGATCAAGATGTTGGCATACAATAGTTCCTAGACGTTTTTCTCCTTTCCCTCCTTATCTCCCTACCAAATTGTTTCCATAAAAGCTAGTTATCTTGAAAATTGCACATCTGATCATGTCATTCCCTTGCTTCCAGTAACTTGTAATTATTCTTTGGAAAGAGTCCACAGCTCTCAGCATGATCTGGCAGGTTTTCCATGTGTGACCTCTGTCCTTCCCCAGCCTCATGCCCTGTCTCTCTGTCTCTTTCTGTCTCTGTCTCTCTTTCTCCCTTTTCATGTTCTCATTAACACTCCTTTCTGTCTCTCAGAAACCCACTCCTTCAAGCCATAGGGATTGGCAATGATAATCTCTTTGCTTGTAATGTTCTTGCCAACACCTTCTCATCCTTCAACTCCTTGGATCTTAGCTCAGTTTCAAATCTTTGTGTCTTTATCACATATTTACCCCCAAAACCCAGACAAGTAAAGCCCTCCCCTTGACTGCTTTTTGTACCTCTGACTATCACAAATATTATTCCTATTATGATTTACTAAATACCTGTCTTTTTTTAAGTTTATTGACAGAGAGAGAGAGAGAGAGAGAGAGAGAGCGAGCGAGCATGGGACGGGTAGAGAAAGAGGGAGAGAGAATCTCAAGCATGCTCTGCACCGTCAGCTCAGAGCTCAATGTGGGGCTTGATCCCACGAACCATGAGATCATGTCCTGATCTGAAATCGAGAGTCAGACACTTAACTGACTGAGCCACCCAGGTGCTCCAATACCTGTCTTAACCTGTGGAACTTAATGGTCCATGAGGAAATGGGTCAGCCCGTGTACTGGTATGTCGTTGGTGCCTGCGATGCTGCACAACTTGGCAGGTGGCAGGTGCCCGACAGGTGTCTGCTGACGAGGTGGATAAGTGAAAAGGTCCTGCCCTGGTAATTACTGGGCTAGGCATTACATATGGCTGCTTTCAGGCTTCTGTTTTCTCATGATTAAACTCCTTAATTATTTACTCCTCTGATTTCCCAGGTAATTAGATTTGACTGGGAAGGCATTGAAGGAAGAATTCTGTTTGCGTTGATGTATCAAGCTCCTTTTTGCCAGGGAGAGGTGCGGCAGCTTTACAACTGGCCAAACATCTTTTGTTTCCCAGCACTAAACTTTGGCAAGAATATTTCTCCGTTAATTTGAGTGACCAAGAATTTATGCCATTTCCTCTGAAGAAAATTATCCTTTGAAGAACATGAAGAACCATTTGATTCTCTTCACTTAAACTTGATCATTTTACCAGGCTCCATTCCTTCTTGCACCTGACTTTTCTTTTTTCTTATAGAACACGATTCTATTTCCTTTGTATAAACCTCTTATATTAAAAAAATTTGCCTTTCAAATGCACGATGTCCTAGGATGTGTATATTGAACGACCAGAAATAACTCAGTGACATATTCTTCTTGCTTATTTCATACATATTTCCAACTTATGACTCATTGGTTTAAAGAGGACAAATGGGAACTAGGAGCAAAACAGAGGGCTTGATGTACTTGTGCCTGAGAGGAAGATGAATCACTGTGCTTTTGGCAAAGTGTCCCGGTCAGGGTCAGGGTCGCCTGTCTCATGGGTTTGAATGACCCCCACTGTTCCCTGCCCTGGCCCCACTCACAAGCTCACATGCAACCTCACACAAACACACATCCCAAACCCCACACACGTCTTACTTTAGAAGCCCCCGGGACTGTTTTACGCTGGAAGGCATGCATATGATGAAGAAAGTGACTGTCTTGGAGGCTATAACTTGATATATGAACACGTCAGAGGGACCCAAAGTGTTAGCGGTGGCATTTCAATCCTCAGTTTTCAAAGAATTTTATTTTCCTCTCTCCTTCCACCATCTGTTTTTCTTACTGTAGCAAATGTCATTTCCTATGGAGTTTAATAGCATATGAAATGGGATTGTTTTACAGTGAATTTTGATGTAGTTTCATGATTTTCCCAAGAGTGGTTTTTCTCTCTCCCTCCCCTCTCTGTTGTACCCCTCCCCCTCCCCCGTCCTCCCCAGCTCCCTCTCGTTCTTCCTTCTCTCCCCCTTCTCTTTAACCCTCCCTCCTTCCTTATTTCTTTCCCTCCTGCATTTTACTCAGAAAAAGTAAGCTACCTTTGACATTAATCATATCAACTTAAAAAGAACCACTATAAGTTTGCTTCTAAATTCTGGACTAAAATCTGTGATAAGATGAAGTTCTGAACTAGAACTTCATTTATTTTGTTTTGTTTTTGTAACAAACACAAATTCCCCAAATGACTTTAACGTGTTTAATAGTAAATTCCCATTGAGGTGATGAGCAAAGGATTTTGACTTCTGCTGGTGTGTGTAGAAGGAGTGACTGAGGAATGCAAAGTAGAGAGAGCAGTGGCCGGGAGAGTGCTGGAAGCAATAGTGAGAAGGCACACCGAGAC
This sequence comes from Suricata suricatta, assembly GCF_006229205.1. Classification (NCBI taxonomy): domain Eukaryota; kingdom Metazoa; phylum Chordata; class Mammalia; order Carnivora; family Herpestidae; genus Suricata; species Suricata suricatta. The sequence goes on along the minus strand of NC_043703.1, from coordinate 26,632,737 downwards.
ACTGCTTCCTGTGTGACAGGCAGGGTTTAAACTCATATGGATTTAAACTCCACATGGATGGATTTAATTGTCACCATAACTACATGCTGGAGGTATTATTGCTTTCTCCAATTTACATATGGGAAAACTGAGGCATAGAGATATTAAGGATGCACAGCTACTGATCTGCAGAGGTAAAGGGTCCACACCCAAAAGGATCATACTACACTGTTTTCTCTTAGTTGAGATTCAAGCATAAATGTGCAGCGTGATGGAGGACAGTCTTCTGTGATGCATTAGAACAGTCTTTTAGTGTCTTCCTTTGAGGGAAAAAAGTCCCAAAAGGTTTCAGAAAGCTCCTCTCACCACAGCAAGGGAAGACAACTCCAGAAGGCAGGAATGTGGCCAGCCTGAGAAGGTGGGGCCTTGGGGCATGATGGAGGCTGGTGGAGAGAGGCAAGGAGAGAACCGGTGTATTGGGAGAATGAGGTGCAGTCACAGGCTGTACTGACTATGGTCTCTGCTCTTGAGGAGAAATGCCAGGATGCCTGTACTGATAAAATTCCACTGCCTCAACTCATTTCTCTCCTTGATGGATTTAATGGAGAGCCTCGCTCTCTCAAGGAGAATGAGGATTCAGAAGGGCAGACATGACTCCTCCATCTATTGAGAATGGCTCAAGTTTGTGGTGTTGCTAGGAAAAGAGGTGCCATGGGAAGATAATATTTTAAATGTATCAACATGCACTTCTCAGGGAAAGATGAGCTAGAGGTGGACTGATTCATGCTTTAGAGCCATGCTTTAGGATCAACTATTATGCTTTAGAAATAGAACAACAAACTTTTCTTATTAGAGTCGGCTTTCTTTTCCAACAAGGGCTTTGATATTTAGATGTAGCTGAATGTCGGAGTCCATTTCTTGGGCTAAGGACCCCAATTCTCTCCACTGCTTCTCTTCTACTTATTCAGGGAGTCTGAATTTGCTCCTGAGACTCTATGTGAGACTCCTTCTTCAAAAAGAGAATAATCTTAAATTTTGCAGCTGTTTCAGGAGCAGCAACTTGAGGAATCCTTGTTTACTCTTGATTTATGGATTTCATAAGGGAAGACTCAGAAATATTGACAAGTGTATTTCACAGATTGTCTTCAGGATAAATTTTTTGGGCTCTATGTAACTTCTATGTAAATCTATGTAGACTTTACCCTGGAGTGTTTCTTGGCAACAAGTGTATTGACTTGTCAACTGCTGTGGGTCCCAAACAGGCAAACCATTGTTTGTACTTGCAGAGCCTGGAAGAGGAAAAGGAGGATAGCCTTTCTTCTCTTGGCTTTGGGATTCAATATGAAAGAAAGAATCAGAAAAAATATTTCTTTTTTATGTATTTTAAAGATATTCTAGTTTTATTTTTCTCAACTGGAAGATAACATATCCATAAAATTGGGTACTTATTACCCTCTAGAGAATAAATAGAGAGGAGGGCCACATCCACACATACAGTTCTGCACTCCCAATGGAATGCAGCGGATGAAAAAATAGCAATGTAATAAACAAGCATGCCACACCCAAAATAATGAATGGAACATGTCCTATACAGATGTGGTGTATCAATCATATAACTCTAATTCAAACTAGATTAAGCAAAATAAGAAAGCTCATTGTATTTTAAGTTTGGAAAGGATGCTGGTGGTACTTTACGTGATCAAAAGAAAGTTTTCAGGGATTAGGACCTTACTGTTGGAACTAAAGCTCAGTACTGGCAAATTTCTCTTCTCTTAACTCTCAACCTATTCTGTTGTTCCCCCTTTCATTTCTTGCTTCCTCATTCTCTGCCTCAAACAAACACACATATTTCTTGAATTCATATGCTCTAAGTGGCAGGAACTATTAGACTGCTGTAAAACCCAGATTCACATTCTCTCAGATTAGCAAACCTAGTAGAAAGAGAATTTTTCTTCCCAAGTTACATGTCAATCCCAGGTAAGCTGTTTGATTAGCTTGCTTGAGTGAATGTCCACTCACAGATTAAGTAACATGGAATTTAAGTTGGGGGTTGAGGAGGATCTACTACAAAACTAACAGATGGTGCTTACAACAAATTTATGGTCTAGTCAAGGATGTGATAGTATGCATGAAAAAAATTAGTACCCATTATTTAAAAATGCTTACTTTATCAAATTTATATAATTTCCCATTATATAAAAATCAAACTGTATTTACAGAAGACCTACTGAAATGCCAACTCTATCTTCAAATGATAAAATCTTTATTTGGTGCCCCAGAATTCAGAGGATTCAAGAGAGGATTCAAACCTTTATCATAAATATGAACTCGATAAAAACACTAAATATATTTAATTTACTTTTGTATTTTTTAAAGTTTTTAAAATATTTATTTTTGAGAGAGAGACAGAGAGAGAGAATGAGTGGAGGAGGGGCAGGGAGATAGGGAGACACAGAATCGGAAGTAGGCTCCAGGCTCCAAGCCATCAACATAGAGCCCACAGTGGGGCTCAAACTCAGGAACCGTGAGATCATGACTTGAGCCAAAGTTGAATGCTTAACCGACTGAGCCACCCAGGAACCCCAGTAATTTTGTATTTGAAACAAGGTGCAGCTAGGCTTAGTTTTACTTTCCACCACTTTTCTAGCCAGTGTAATTAAGAGGTGTTCTTTTGCTTAAGTCAAAGATTGTTCTATTGGATTATTGATTTTTGTCAGCATCCCACATAGGAAACCAAGTATAAATGATGGACTTCTTAAAACAAAAGAGTGCTTTAAATAAATGTATGTAACTCTGTAACACTGGTCCTATAGGAGTTTTTGAAGTGCATTATTTTAGTTTTCTCAGTGATGCAGACATTTAAAGAAGCAAGAAGTACCATTTACTAAAGGGTGTTGGACTCCAGGTAGTGGAACAAATGAAGAGAATCCAGCTCATGGATCACTGCTGGTGTGAGGGCAGTGACTGAGCAAAAGCAAATAAATGCATGATGTCCAAGACAGAGGTACAGTATTTAGACAAAGTTCGGTCATGTTGTAGTAGTATTGGAGTTTTATGTGGCTTATAAGCACATTGGACAGTTGTTTCAGCAGTTTCAGTTGTTATATTGGGCTTTCTTTCCTTCTCTCTTTCCTTCTTTCCTTTCTTCCCTCTGTAAGACATAGATCATTTCATGGCTTATATGTATACAGTTATCAATCAATCATGCACTACTATATAACTTTATTAAAAATTTTTTAATGTTTTATTTATTTTTGATACAGACAGAGACAGAGCATGGCGGGGGGGGGGGGCGGGCAGAGAGAGAAGGAGACACAGACCTGAAAACAGGCTCCAGGCTCTGAACTAGCTGTCAGCACAAAGCCTGATGCAGGGCTCCAACCCATGAATGTGAGATCTGACCTGAGCCGAAGTCGGAGGCTTAACAGACTGAGCCACCCAGGTGCCCCTATATAACTTTTGAAGAGAACTTAAAGTTGTCTCAGTCTTTAACTTGATTCAATGAGATATGAGATATTTTATTGTATATAGTTCTTTTTTCTTTTTTCTTTTTTTTCTTTATAGTTCTCTTTTCTGATGGTTGAAATCAGCCCTTGACAGAGAACAGTGCTTCCATGACAAAAGAGAACAGTTGTTTAAATCTTTGTTTTTCAAAATGTAGTCTGTACCACTAGCAATGACATCATAGCAAAATCTCAGGCTCTACTTCGGACCTCTTGTATCGGGGTTGGTGAGATCCACCGTGATTCAAAGTGTTCCTAGGATGTGGATAAACAAATATTAGTGGTACTCGTTGTTCTGGAAGGGAGCCCAGAGGCAGCCAGGTATATAGGATTTAAAGATCCCTGGTGATTGATCTGGATATGGCTAAGACTTTTTAACTGGAGAGTAAGGTAGATAAAGTGGTGTTTAAGGAAAGCAATATGTCTCCAAATTGCAGGTGGGCATGGGAAGAGAGAGTGGAAGAACTGAGATCAATTGGGGCAATAGAACCCAACGCTGAAGCGAACGATAGTGACATGATACGGACTTTTGGCAATGGGGGTGGCAAGGAAGTAAAACCCCCTGACTAGTATTTTAAGTGACTGGTTGAGGTGAGTTCACATTACCATAGGAAGAGGAAACAAGTAAGTATTCTTTGAGTTAGGAGGTATAGACGTAGAATGCAGAGGATAGAAGTGCAGTGGTGACCTATAGAGAGAATGTATGAACAAGATCTAGCTGTTTCTCAGGTTTGGACCCTACTCATGGCCTGGCCTTGCCATGGTAACAAAAATTCATTTAAAAAGGAGGGTGGGCAGGGCATCTATAAGCTGTTAAGTAATTGACTTTATTCATACATGATTATACGATTTGCATAAGGGAAGTTTTGACTTTTACTCCTTTGGTACAAAGGACAACTTAGATATCAATTTTCTAAATATTAGCCAGAAACATTTAATGGCCATTGACTATATTACAGTACAACTTTTCAATATTCCCAAAAATTAATGTTCTGAAATAGTTCAGGGCCATTATTTTCAAATAGAAAAATAGTTTTGAGAAGATTTGTGTTTGACAATTATTGTCTTTTTAAAGTTTATTTAAAGTGTTTATTTATTTGAGAGAAAGAGAGAGATGATGATGATAAGAGAGAGAGAGAATCCCAAGCAGGTTCTGTGCTGTCTGTGCAGAGTCCCTTGCAAGGCTTGATTTCATAAACCAGGAGATCATGACCGGAGCTGAAATCAAGAGTTGGACACTTAACCAACTGATCCACCTAGGTGCCCTAAAGATTATATTTTCTAAGTAATCTCTACACCCAACCTGGGGCTCAAGTTTATATCCCTGAGATTAAGAGTCACATGCTGTACCAACAGAGCCAGCCAGGCACCTTGACAATTACTATTTTTAATTCCTCTTCTTCCTCCATTAAAGTCATCAAAAAATATGCATCAAATTTATTTTATCATTACAGTGATTCCAAGAGTTTAAGGGCCTTGAATAGTGATAGCACATATAATTTTCACATTTTCTTAAGATAAAATATAAAACAAGGTACATATTGCATCTGGTATCAAGGAATTTCAAATGAAACTATGATATTCTTGACAGAATGAGCATCATAAAGTAATGTGTTTTACTGAGAATGACGTTTTGGATATTCGTTGTTGAATTGCGTCTTTGCACTCCGCAGTGGGCATGGAAACTCGAATTCCAAGAGCAAAACCAAAAGCAGACAGCCGCCCTGCCCCTCCCCTGCCCGCCTTTGCAGCATACTCCACCTTACTGTTCCTTCCCAGATTGTTCCCATTCCCTCAAAATAGGCTTGAGTTCCTGCCTTGCAGGGATAACTAAAAACTGCAGTCAGATGTAGGAGCTGCTTAATCAGGTCTGGGAACCAGGCCTTAATTAGAATGCTTGGAAAAGAGGAGCAAATGAAAATTATTAAGCTTCATTCTCCATTCCTGTTTCTAATTTTAAAGAGGAAATCATGCATTAATCAAGCCCCATGCTAGAGCTCAGAGGCACGTTTTTGAAATATCCCAAAATAACAAGGGGAAAATTTTGCTCCGTTTCAATAATGCCCCCCTTGACTACTTGTTATGTATAGTAAGATCTATTCCAATATGTGGTGCGCTTGGTTATAATATACTGAGCTTTGGCTACATTAAATGTGTTTTTTCTGGACTCAAGGTGTATAGTGTGATATTCAAGGTTAGACATGTATTTCCTGAAAATAAAACAAAAATTTGCAGAACCCATTTTTGGAGGTGAATGGAAGTGAATTAAATGGTTTAAGAGAAGAACACACCTCTATCAAAAGCCACATGGCAGATCATTTCTGATGAGCAGAAAATTGCTTTTACAGCTACATGTTTTTGGTGATAGAGATTCCCCATCAGTGATGATACTGTACTTGGTGTTGATCAAACTTACATTTAAAAAGAGGATAGTGATTGTTTCATGGGAAGGGGGGAATTATTCCTGTTTTTACAATACAATGAAGTATAAATGCCATATTCTTAAAAATTTCTAGGCAATGATTCTCCAATTTTGTATTCTGGTCCACATTATAAGAACAAAGAAACAGGTTACTCTTCATAAGTTTCTTTATGACTCTAAAGCAGTAATTTTTAAGTTTTTGCTCCTACTGGCTTCAACTAACATTAGTAACTTCCTTTCAAAGGAGATTATATGGGGGTGAGGATGATGAATCAGGAACACTTCCTTGTGAAGCAGTATTTACTTACCACACAGGAACTGTCTTTCTGCATCTCTGCTGTTCTCTCTGTGTCCAGAGGCCATAATTTAGAGACTTGCTTAGTCAATGTTGTCTGTTTTTAACTTAATTCTGAAAGTCTTTCTGATAAAGATGGTCTAATCTTTAAAAATGTTTTCTTAATTTTTGTTTTATTTATTTTTGAAACGTTTTATTTAAATATTTATTTATTTATTTTAAGAGAGAGAGAGAGAGAGAGAGAGAGAGAGAGAGAGAGAGCATGCATGCATGAGCAGGGAAGGGGCAGAGAGAGAGGGAGAGAGAATCCCAGGCAGGTTCTGTGCTGTCAGTGTGGAGGGCTCCAACTCATGAACCATGAACCAAGATCAAGAGTCTGATGCTTAACCATCTCGGCACCCCACATTTTTAAAACGTTTTTAAAATCAGGTTTTCTGGAGCCTAAAAGCTATGTGAGGACAGCGATTGAATCCATTGTGTGTGTGTGTGTGTGTGTGTGTGTGTGTGTGTGTGCGCGCATGTGCGTGCGTGTGCACAAGTGTGTTTCTGTAATCAGTGTAGAGTTTTAAGCACAGTACTAATGCAGAAAATATTTGTCAAGTGACTGAAACTACAGGCGGGAAGATCATTACGATGAGGCACACATGCCTGGGAATTCAGAGATATGGTTTGCTAAGAAGATGGTAAAATAGTAAGAGAATTATGAATGTACAACTCTCCCAGGAAATTTTAATAGAGTTTCAAACAATTTCATTAAGTAGGCAAACTCACGTTCTCTCCTTAAATTTAAAAAGAAGGGGAGTCTTATTTAATTCTTGTTCTTAAGACTAGGCCACTGTGCCAACAGGTTTGTGTGTTGGTTGGTTTTCCTAGCATTTCATTTCAGACGCTTTCTCATTTCTGACACTTTTCTGGTTTTCTTGCATTCTGGAGTAAAAGATCCCATCATTTTTCTCCAGCCAGTTCTAGCCTTTCATCCACCCTGCCTACCCCTATAATACTAATGATGATGATGATGATGATGATAAGAATAAGAATAAGAGTCCCTATCCCCACCCCCACCGAAACAAAACAAAACAAAAAAACTACCAGCAGCCAAAGCAGTCTTCCCCCACAGGCCTTTGGGACACAATGACCAAGACTCTATTTCAGTAAAAATTGTTTCCAGAGTTTTCTCTAGACCTTGGCACCTTAGTGTCACAGTTTCCTTCTCCTTCTCCTCCTTCTCCTCTTTCTCCTTCTCCTTCTTTTCTCCTGCTTCTTCTGCTTCTCTTTTTTTTTCTGAGTGCTTTTGTTACTTGAGCTTACTTTAAATCATGTCTCCTAAAGGAATGGCAGAACAAGCACTAACAGGACTTAGGACACCATATCATGGCAAAGATAGCTAGCTTTTGGCCTCCTCATAAAGAATTAGCTGTTTAATGAATAACAAATTATAAACAGACCCCGAGGTTAAAGGATAACAGGCACAGTCTTGGTCTTACCTTGTTAAGTAGACAGACACACTCCACACACACTGGGAACCACTGGGGCTAATTCAAACATTTCTGTTGTCGTTGCCATCCTGTTCACTTCCTTGGACTGCAGATCTCAAGGGGTCTAGGCTTCACATTGATGTTTTCTATTTTAATAGTGTTTACAAAATAAGAAGCTCCTGTTTTGAAAATTGGGTATGTTTTTATCACAGTGTGGTAAATGCTGGGGTGTGTGGGCAGTGAACTTAGCATGTGTGGGCTGATGGAGAGGAAACTGGTCAGACTGAGGAACAGAGGTGTGAAAAAATGTTAGCAAGAATAGGCTATAAAAACATGTGCCTCTTCTTACCAAGTAAACACTGTTTACATTTCCAAAAATAACTGAAAAGTCCTGGTAAATGGTGATGAGTTTCTTATCCTCGTTGATTCAAGTTAATCTTTTTTAGAGAGAGAGGGCCGATACTAGGTGTTAGGTATTTTTTGGCTCATAGGCTATTTGCCTTCAATGAAACATTTATTAGGTTCCTATTATGTGCCAGGCATTTTGTTCAAAGCCAGTAATACTCAAATGAATAGAGCATGTTTTTGCCCATGGGAAAGTTTAGAGACTGGGAAAAACAATGGACATATAAAAAAGTACTGTGTAACATTCTGGTTTTGGAACTTTGGGTAAAAATAATTATTAAGAGTATCTAATGGGCATAGACAAAGAAGATTAATACTGTCAACGGTTGGTGGGGATTGAGAATGAAAAAGAAAAATTAGGAGAGGAGGGAGTTTGACTTGAAGCAAGATGTTGCTGGGCATTCACAGGTATGATCCACAGATAAGTTCATGGACGTGGTCTGCAAAGCAAGGCTTCTGGACTTGCAGTCTCCCCATTACCTGGGCCCTGTTGGAAATGCAAATTTCACACCCCACATTAGATCCACAGAGTCAGAAACTCTGGAAGTAGGGCTTAGCAGCTGGACTGTGGTGCATGCTATATTTTGAGAACCACTAGTTTTAGGTCTGGGCTTTTAAACTTGACTTCACTTGGGCGCCTGGGCAACTCAGTTGGTTAAGCATTTGACTCTTGATCTTAGCTCAGGTCTTGATCTTGGGGTTGTGAGTTCAAGCCCTGCATTGGACTCCACTAAAAAACCCAAAAAACCTAAAAAACAACTTGACTTCACATCAGAGGCACTGGGAGTTTAAAAACATGGTGCCTGGACCCCATGCCCAAGATTATGGTTTAGTTGGTCTGAGGAAATTGATACTCTGAGAGATTGACTAACCTCCCCAAAGTCATAGAGCTAATAAGTAGGAATTAATGCCTAGATTAGACCAAAACCAAGGCCATGTGTGTCCATTTTGTTGCATACACCTATCAAGCTGTGTGAGGGCAGAAGTTGAATAGCCTTTCTCATGGGCACTGGGGCTTATTATAAAAGGCTTCATATTGTTTATTTCTGTTTCCTCAAAGGAAAGAGTCCTTGAACTTCAGTGGTACATGTAGATATGATTTTGTATGTCAAGAACAAAGTATGAACATACCTTAGCTACATTTGTTTTATATTACTTCAAAAAATACACTTATTTATAAGTTCATGAGCTCTCTAGACTTATTGTCATATGCCCCCATTTTCAGCAAAAGTGACATACAGAAATTCCATATGGAATTGAAAAAATAGAACCACCCTGAAACAGGACAATATTTTCACATCATGAAAGGATTCATGGCATGGTTTTGAGGCTTTCACGTGCAAGGCCCTTGAGATTTTTAGTGGCATTTGAATGAATATTCAGATTATTGTTATGCATGCTTTAATGCTTTTTTTCTAAACAATTATACTCTCTGATCTCTCTGCTAGAACCTTTACATGATTATATCATTTAATCATAGTATCTGCTATGAGATACCTAATACTATTCTACTTATTTTATAGATAAGGAAATTGCGGCTTAGGGAGATCAAATAACTTCCACGGGCTGTGTGGGCTTGGATATAGTAAATTCAGATGATCTGAAAACAGAGCCCAGCTTTAAACTGCTTTGGATTCCATGTCACTCTGAGTATCTGAGTATCCACAGCTACTTTTCCAGCAACATGATTACAAGTTTGTTCCTTTCTTATCAATTGCCAAATGGCAGCTAGCCAAAGGCTGGGCACCTGGGAACTTGCTAATCTAGAAGGTGGCCTGGACTGAGAACTCTTGTCTTCCAGGATGTTCTTCAATGTGTTCTGTCTAACTGACCCAACTGGATCATTTCTTTCAAAGAACTTTGACATACATTAATCAGACATTAGATTATTTAGAACCTTGAAGAGTCCCAGAGAGGCAGAAGTCCATCTGACTGCTGCGGAGGTGGTTTTCTTTGCTTACCTACTTATGTGTGTTTTCTTCCAAAAACTCACATCAGTCAAACTTGTCATATCTCTGTTCCTTGCCATCTCAAAGAGCCTGACTAATAGAATCTCTGGGTAATCCAATGAGAGTTATGCATGTATGGGTGTGGACAATTAAAAATCTTGCCCTGAACCTCTCTATGAGTCAGAGGTGATTTTATAAGCCTGGAGACATGAATACAAGATTCCGCCCACCATTCTCGAGGTATTTGTTTAGATCCCTGAAATAGTGTAAGGGAGGGAGTGAGTTCTTGACCCGGTTCTATAAGAGGGCTGCAAAAGGTCTCTTAGGGCACATTTAGTTTTCATTTCTGCTAAGCGTTGAGTGACTCTGGCATTCAGAATCTAGTCTCCACAGCACATTTGAGAGATTGTAGGATGAACAGGGTTGCTGAAAAGCAGGAGTTCAGACCTAAGAGAACTTTGTAGGAAACAGGGGCGCCTGGGTGGCTCAGTAGCTTGAGTATCCGCCTTCAGCTCAGGTCATGATCTCACTGTTTGTGGGTTCAAGCTGTGCTGACAGCTCAGAGCCTGGAGCGTGCCTCAGATTCTGTGTTTCCCTCCTCTCTGCTCCTCCCCTGCTTGCACTTCTGTGTTTCCCTCTTCTCTGCTCCTCCCCTGCTTGCACTTCTGTGTTTCCCTCTTCTCTGCTCCTCCCCTGCTTGCACTTCTGTGTTTCCCTCTTCTCTGCTCCTCCCCTGCTTGCACTCTCTCTCTCAAAAGTAAATAAACATTAAAAAATTTTAATAGGAAACAGATATTTACAAATATGCATCTATAATATAGGTGTTTTAGGATAAGTTATGATTCCACATATACTTTGATAGAACTATGATTTTTTAAAGCTAGCCTATGTAATTTTCTTTTCTATTTGAGATTTCGATTACAAACCAAGGTAACAGCTCACCTATTGTGCCTAATAGGTAAACAGCTGAATCTCTTTTATGCTCAAATACATGGAATCATAATTACCTTCTTTAAAACCTGGCCACAGGCAAAAACTTTGAATAATATGTTCTCATTCAGCATGCCAAGTCAGGATCTGAGAATACAAGACAGAGTCTTTGTTAGATTATCCCAGTATTGCACGAAAGTGCATTATAACTTCACACTACTTTAAAAAGTCAAATGTTTTTTCTTAGTGGGTTATTAACCTAACTATCCAAGTCATTTGATTTTTTTTATACTAGTACTTAGAATAATTGGTGAGACACCTGCAGCTCCTTCCCATCCCCACAATTTGCTTTGACACCACTATGTTAACAGCTGAATGGTTTATGTGATCATTATACGAACAAATGTTAAGTACTGTTTTCATAATGTACGTCCATAGAGAATATTACTCAAAACAATTCGGCCTAAGCCCACACTTATATAACATTCATATTCATGAAGATGATGTCGCAGAGTCCAAAGAAGGTCAAAGAGACTTTGGAAATAGCCATTTAAAGAGTTTTTAGACTATAAGTGTTTACTGGAAAGATCTCAAATAGTTGTATTATTTTGTAAACCTCAAGATAAACCTGACAAGAATGTTTTGATCAAGATTCTATCAATTGTTTTTCTGAATAATTTTAGGTTACTGGTAGATTAGAACTTCCATAGAAGAGGATAGAAGTGTTTGTTTTTACTTGGGGTTTTGTTTTAAAGGCGGATCTACTACATGGAAGTAGGCTCTCTTGGGCGCAAGAGGCCTTGGTCTGTGCCTGTAACCCAATTAGGCGGACAGTCTCCTGGCTGTGCAAGAGAGATTGATGCTCCTGTTGTAATACTTTGCTTTGGCAAGAGATCTTATTCTGTATTTACTTTTCTTCTTGTTGTGGGTCATTTAAACATCTGTTCTTATGACAGGAGACTTGTCCAGATGGATGTGTGTTTGTCCCTCTGTCAGAAAAATCTAATCTTATAAATAAAGGAAGTAGCCTAATGGCCAAAGTGTTCTGTCTTCCCCCTGATGGTAATGAGAAAAGTCCTTTGGAATGAATGCCATCTCCACATTCAAGCTAGCAAACATCAGTCCTCCTGTGTTATAACGTGACCGCCTTACAATTAGGCCAATTGTTCTTAGCCTTCCTCGGCACACGCTGCATTGTTCCACCAGCTAGGGATGCGCTTCTTTTTCTTGCAGTGCATTCAGAGCCCATTCATTACCAACCCAGCCCAAGACATCTTTAGCCATCCCATAAAGATATTTTACTGTGAGTAATACATCTTTAATAGAAAGAACAGGGACTTTGACACCCAAAGGCTCCCTGTGGGATTCCTGGGTTTGGTACTGACTAAATGAGAGCCATTGGGCAGGTTACTTAATCTTTCTGAATCCCAATTTTCTCATCTGCAGCACAAAGGTTATGTCTATCTCATAGTTTTTGTAAAGATTAGATGTGATGAAATTTGCTTGGCACTCAGTAAATTATTTTAGATACCTATATTATACCCATTTATCATAATTTTCCCCTTAAGCAAAGGAGAATTTAGTTGTATCAAGTTTATTCAGGCCCATGATTGAATTACCCAGATTACTATATAAGATTTGCTTGTGGGATATGCTGGCCTCTACCACTCTTGCTTATTCTCCTGCTGCACATGGCCACTTTCTTTTTTACTTTAAAAAAATGTTTACTTATATTTGAGAAAGAGAAAGAAACAGACAGAGTGTGAGCAGGGGAGGTGCAGAGGGAGAAGGAGACACAGAATCTGAAGCAGGCTCCAGTCTCTGAGCTGTCAGCACAAGCCTGACACAGGGCTTGAACTTATGGACTGAGAGATCATAAGCTGAGCTGAACTCGGACTCTCAACCGACTGAGCCACCCAGGTATCACTTCACATGGTGACTTTCAACTCTGTTATTTCCCAGTTCCTTGAAAATTCTTATTTTGTGACCTATTAACCTTGTGATTTAAGTATTAACTATTGATATGGAAGAGAATGAAGCTTGTCTTTATAGTCCCTCATTATCCTCAATTCTCTTTCTCTCTCTCTCTCCCAATGTTACCTTTCTGTTATTATAGTTACTTTACAATTTTAGTGAGATCAGTATTTAGGATTTACATTATTAGGACTATGTAAATACTAATTGCAGGTGATGAGACATAAGATATACCATAGTTGTTTTTTCTTCCCAGGAGGAGTTATTAAATGTCTTATTAACTTTTTTGATTTGGTTTTATGAATTCTTATTCCAATTCAAGTCGCAAATACCCGTCAATGGCCTAAGTGACATGTTCACATTTTTGAAGAAATGTTTTGTGGTGCTTGCTGACCTGATGAAATCCTGGCAAGCTACCCTCTGTGCCTGGCACACCACTATTCTCATCTGTGCCTCCACCATTATTCTAATAATTTTTCTGCCTCTTTCTTGTGTTAATCTTCTGTTTTCTGCACCACACACGTTTGTATTTTCTTTTGGTAGAGCTATTTTCCAGTAATTTTCTAAATGTGGGTTCATGGAGGTAAACTATTGATACTTACATATGTAATGAATTTTGTATTCCATCTTTATACTAGTTAATAGTTTTTCAGGATAAAAATTTTATATCAGAAAAAATATTGTTTAGGAAATGGACTTAGTGCTTGTCTATGCTAAATAAAGTTGAGATGACAGAAATTTGTTTGCGTAACATAGGAGAAGGAATCCAAAATCATAGAGAGATAAGAATGTTAGAGTGATTTATGTTCACTTGTCACAAGAAGGCCAGAAGACATTATCTTCATTCAGTTTTAGATACAAATTAATGAGAAGAGCGCAGGAATCTTTGAAAAGCACTGTGGATTATATTCCCTGGTGATATATAACTGAGGGTATGCATGTTTGACTTAGTGTCGGAATGGGCTCCCTGATTTGAGCACAGATGTTGGGATTCCATCAGAAGAGAGGCCAAACAGCATTACTTATATGCTAGAGGCAAGGTGAATATTACTCTGTTAGCTTGTCAGACCTACAGTGATCTTTGGTGTTGGCTAAGTGATCATGCAGTCCTGGGACCAAAATAGATGGTCAGGGCACTGAAATCCTACTTAATCTCTATTAAAACAATATAAAACCCTAGGTTTGCTGAAAGCATGGCTTTCAGCCTTGAGTCATATCACATCACATTTGAGCCATTGAGTGACATCAAAGAGCGAGAACTCGCTGAATATAAGAGATGAGTACCCTTGGAACAATGTATTGTATTGATATTACAATACTTATTTAAATCTTCCTTCTGGCCTTCCACAAAAAGATTTGTGGCTACTATGTACTGAAGATAGTGAAATATCCAAGGCTTTGCAAGGTTATTGGGCATAGATGGGGCCTAAGACCAATCCCTGGGAACCAAATTATTATTATGATTTACTTGTCGGGTGGATGTCAGAGGATAAGTAATATTTTGTTCAAAGGTCATTTCCTATTGGGTTCAATGAATCCTCAAACCTATACTATGATTACTTCCTTAGTTCCTGTGTGGGTCATTTGGTGAGATATATTCAGAAAGTAGCAGGTTTCCCAATCTTTCCCTGACACATGCTGGTAAGACTACAATAGTGGCAATGGCCTAGCAGAGTCCTGCAGAGCATACCTCCTAACAAGATCTAAGTCAAAAGCAACGCCACATCACTGGTGGATTTTCAGAAATGAGAGCCACCACCAAGAACTTAGCCACAGCAGTGATGATTTCTAAGGTATCTCCACTAAACTTACCTGTTTGGTCTGTGTAGAAGACAGGTAGGTAGATCTTACGAATGATAATGAATTGTAATGTTTGTAAGTATCTCCTGATTCCATCCAGTGGCAATTTCATATGGTTCTCTTTAGTGGCGTGAATCACCATATATCTAGAGGTTGACTTTCTCTGTTGTTATCAGTATAGCATTTTTTTTGTTCCTATTCCAAATAAATAGAACCCACAAGAAGAAAATTACTTTCATTTGGTAGAGATAAATGCAAACCTTCACCTTTATATTTGTCCATTCTCTAGCTCCATGCCAGAATTTAGTCTTCAGGGATTTTTATTACCTTATCATCCCTTAAGGTATTATCAGGTCTATTTTTATTATCCTATTATCTTTTAGGATAGAATACTTGTGTGTTATATCAATCATGCTGCTAGGGTCATGTAATAGTAGTAGTAAAATAAATGCTTTCATAATACATGCACTTGAAAGAGAATGAAGGATGTATCACATAAGATTCAGAGATCTGCTACTTAAAATTTCTGGGGGTCCAGTGTGCTGGAGTTTAAGTTATCTCCTTCAAAGTGAAAGTCTCCTGGGGGTCCTCTTTATCATATACTAATAAAGAAAAGATGCAACAGTTTGTGGATTTATTTGGGTTTTGGATTAATACATAACACATGTGGATATGTGGCTCTGACATGTTTATCTAGTGAACTGCTTACAAAACTGGTTACAAACAGTGAGGCCAGAGCAAGGGAAGGCATTCCAGCAGATCTAGGCTGTAGTACAAGCAGTTCTTCCCCTTGGCTCTTATGAAGCAACAGATCCGATGAGGCTTGTGATATCTTTGGCAGACTGATGTGTTATATAACGCACATGCAAGTCCAAATAAGAGAACTACAGTAGAAGCCACTAAGGTTCTACTGCAAAGCTATGTCTTCTTCAGCTGTTAGCTTGTTACAGGTCTAACGCAGATGTCACAGTCAGGTGCTAGCAATCCGGCTCCTAAAATGAATGGTTGCTATATTGTTCTCTAAGCATTAAGTTGGGTGTGCTGAAGAGTTTTCTATCAACAAATTGAAGTGGTAAGTATAAAATCCAGATTTATCAGACTCTGAAAGCACAAGAAAGTAGCATGAGTAAGTGGCTGATCCCTAACATACCTACTCTGAAGGCTCTGCTTATGACCCTCTAGAATGGCCTTAAGGGGATGTTTCTATGAACAGCTGACTCTGGGGGAAGGAAAATTTGAGTCTGCTCTAAAGATGACAAAAACATTGCTGGCACAGGATGGCAGAGGACTAGTTTACTGTACAGTCCATCAGACTGGCAGCATTGAGAGGAAAAGTCTCCTGGTGAGAGAACACCCAGTCATGCAGAGGAGCTGATGACTACATTGATCAGTCAGGGATTTAGAGAAAGCAAGACAACGGGTGACAGATGAGCTTGGGGAAGAGAAATATGGATGGGCCTTTTGCTCTGGGTCCAAAGTATGAGAACACTTGTGCCCTGGGTGAAAACTCACCAGAAGGACCCTTCTGTGAAGGAGTCTCCCCATTATCAGAGAAGATTACCCTGTTGATGTCAATCACATCTTTTCTCACCCAACCCAGCGCTTATTTAACGGGTTCATTAGGAAGTGGTTCATTAAGAGATCCTGGACTCAAGGACGCGGAACTCTCCTCATTGCACTTGATCTGAGTACCACTGCAAGTAGGAGCCTAGTCTGTCAGAAAAACAATAAACCTTGAGCCCCTGATGTGTTATTGTCTTCTGGAGAGGCTAACCTATCTTTGGCTAATTGATTAACTGCTCTAAGGGGTAATATTCTAAAACATAATCATGAAAAAAGGATTTGGGAAAATATTAAGCCAGAATTCAGAGCTTAACTTTGACTTAATAGGGATTCCATAATGATATTAATTTCTTCCCTGCTAAGTACAGTTTTTATTTTCTCTAAGTGGTTAAAAAACACCATGGTGTGGAAAATACTGTTAATAGTGGTATGAGACCAATTTGAAAAAAAAAAGATCTAAATTTAAAGATAATACATTCTAACTTATATTATCCAACAGAAAAATCATATTTATTTGAAATCATTTGGATATTTTTTCTTTCATTTACCCAGATTGCTTTTAATTTTGATAGATTTGACATTATCATTGAACAAGAAGTCCATTTACTGATGCTGTTATTTTCATTTAAATTTCTTAATTGCAGTTTCTAAAAAGTAATCCATAACTTCAAAGTGAATGTTTCTTATTGCTGATAATGAGATTTGGGCTAGTAGATTTCCTTGCAAAAGAGAACTTTTCTCATTTTAAGTTGGAGAAAAACTGTTAGCTTTTTGGCTGTTGAAAACATGTTGAATCATTTTTCTGTAGCTAAATTTTCAGTTAATAAACTGCAAGAGCTCACAGAGATTAAATTTCAGAAATAATTATTGCATAGTAGTTGAAAAATTGTTTGTTATTAACATTTGCTAGAAATGCTGGAGTAAAATTTATTTAAACTGAAGGAGATTTACACTAGGAACTTGTTAAAAAACAATTTAATGAAAAAGGCATGAACAATAAATTAAGGAAAAAATTTAATTTTAGTATGAATAGAGCTGTGATGGTTTATAATTCTTATGTTCCTGAAGTTTCTTTTAAATGATATAATACATAAGTACTATTTTGGGTACACATAGAAAAAAATTTTAGGCTGCTTTTAAAAACAGGGAAACTGACTAATATTTATAATTTGTCTACTAATGAATGTCTCCTTATGAGGCTAACACTAAAATAATAATAGTTTCTGCTGTCCAAAAAATTCTTAAAGTAATTGAGTAAATGAGACTTAAATACTGTAGCTAAATAAAATTTAAATAATTACTTATGAAAGAATAGAGAAGATGTCAAAGACAGTCAATATATAAGTCAAACTAATTGTATTATAATAATTACTATAGGAATTCAGAGAAGGGACAGATCACTTCCAAAAGCCTTGTCCAGAATGATATCACTTTTCAGTAGGAACTCATTCTGAATGTGTTTCCTGGGCTAGGATGGGTAAGCAGTCAGAGAGTTATGGGCTGTTTTAAAACTTCTTGAATAAAAATGTACTTAGCTTGGAAACTTCATTTTAAAAATATCATTGTTAACTAGATATGTAAAATGTGCATTCAGACATTACAAGTACTAAGATTTCAGTTGTCTTCAATTCGAAGAAAGAGGTGAGATCTGAACTGTAGAAAGCAAAACAAGATAGGTCAATAGAGAAGATCTCCCTATCATGCATAAGGGGCATGTGGAACAAAAAATAATTGGGGAATACTTATGGTTAAGGGAGCAAATATGTTGCTTGAAGCAGTGACATCAACAAGGAAGTAGTTGACAATGGGCCTGGGGACTTGGGATGTTTGTGGGGGTCAACAAGGAAAGACCTTGAACATTCAGAATAACTTAAGGTATCAGAATGAAGGACTGTGTAGTAGATTTGGAAGAAATCAATGACATGGAAGAAAAATTAAAAGACAAGATAATAAAGAATGGTAATTTCTCACAGCTTCCTGAGATGTAGTCCACTTTCCAAGATTCATCTTTGACAGATCCGTCCATGCAAAACTCACAAGGCCTGTCATTGTAATAGGATCATTCAAAGCCAGTTTGTTTGTTTGTTTGTTTGTTTGTTTTGGTGGGGTATAAATATAATGAAATAGGAAACTTCCAAGTGTGTGAAAATTTTATGTACTCTAATGATTCATGGATGTCTGAAATGCCAAAATCAGAGGTTTCATTTAAAAAATGAAAATGTTACGGTATTTAAGAAGAGTTATCAATTCAGACATATCTGCCACCTACACCTCAGTGTGAATGCTTTCTCTAAAACCTTTCCTCAAAGAGTATGAGTAGATGGTATGGAAGAGAAAAAAATGGGGCAAACGCAGGTAGATGTAACATATTAATGTCAGCTCAATCTTCTACTGATTCCATGTGGGTAAAGACCTGAGAAAGGATGCTAGTGTGAAAGAATGAAGTATAAAGGATTGTCTTCTGGTCCCAACAATACTACCTCAATATTGTTCAAAGCCATCTAATTACCAGTCTGTTTCCCCAAATTGCCTTCTTGGACAGATTTTCTTATTTTAACAAATATATAATGGGATAGTCAGTTGAATGATTTTAGCATTAAGCTAATGTTCTACCTGCTTTCAGAAATGGAGGTCTTGGAGAATTGTCAAAAAGAAGAACTTTCATTTTATTGCCATATTTTTTTTCTTTCATTTTGTCATCTTTGTATGGGGAGCACTGTCAATTCTTTCCAGTTCCTTGGTCGAAATGTCACTTTTAGGGCATATCTTGAGGGCTCCACTGTATATTTCAAACATAATTTTAAATTCTATTTAAAGATTTAACTTGCTTTTCATTGGGAAAGCTAGGAATCTTGTTTTAAATATGCTTTCCTTGGATAGAATAAATAGGCAGAGAATTATGGGTGAGCTCTGAAACTTCTTGACAAAAGATATTTGAAATATTTATTTTTGAAATAATTGTTATCTGAAAACATAAAATGCTAAAGTCACTAAGATGTTAAAGTACAAGGATTTCAATTATTAATTCAAAATTACAGCTCTTAGTCAATGTCTGGAATGATTTATGTAACTATTTTAAAAAATTACACATGGTTTTATTTTGTTAGTTCCTGGTTGTTATGAATTTGATTTTGCCCATGTTTGGTCAAGTTGATAAGTTTCTAAGAATTCTTCGACATTCCAGGCTTATTGTTTGTTAGGGATCTGCCAAGTCACTGAGCACATAAGGCTGCTCATGGCAAAGTGTCTGCTTCAATATTTAGCATCATATTCTCAAATGGACTAGGAGGACCAGCTGGAGAACACAAGACACTTGGCAGATATTTCAACCAGAATTGTACATTATATGTGAAAACAAGCCTAAAAGCTTGACTGGGTATAGGATGATCAGCAATGTGGTCATTAGACTGATGCAGGTGTGATTGAAATAAGGCCCAAGTGAAACCCTGTTTCAGATTTCTAAGACCACAATCATGCACCATAAAAATAGTAGGCATTTATTTAGCTTAAAGGCCTGTGTGTCAGTTATTTAGTCTTGGCTCAGCTGGTTCTCCCTGTTTTGGCTGGGCTTCTTCACATTTCCAGCTATCCACTGGAGTGATGGGCACATGGGGCTGCCACATATCTGTCATCCTCCAGGAGGCTTACCTGGGCAGGTTCTCATGACAAAGGTGCAGAAGCGAGAGTGAGGGCAAGCAAAGGCTCATGGCTTGTTAAGGTCAAGTCTCAGGACGAGTACACTATTCACTTCTATTACATTTTATTGGTCAGAGTCAGTCACAAAGCTAGCCCAGTTTTAAGGAATGAGTAAACAGACTTCTCCTCTTGATGGGAGAGGTTGCAAAGAAGCAGTGGTTTCGACCATTGATGCAATAAATCTTCCACAAAGCCCTCAACCTCAAAGATTAAATACTCTATCCCTAAGCTTCTATGTGGTGGCGGTCTAGGTGATTTTTGACCTAGGATGATCCAGGTCAGACCTGACTAAGGACATGAGATTTTATTGCAAGTATTCTCTGTACAGAATAATAAGCAAGCACCTCTTTTAGATTTACAATGGTGACAGATGATAACTAGGGAGAGCCAGAGATCTATGTATGTGTTATCATGAATATGAGAATGCTATGGACTGGATATTTGTATTCCCCCCCAAATTCTAAAATGGAAATTGGTACCAAGAAAGTGGGGTGCTGCTTAACAAATATCTCAAAATATAGATGGAGCTATGGAACTGGAGAATGGGTAGTGGCTAGAAGAATTTTGAGGTGCCTTCTAGAAAAAGCCTGTGTTGCCTTGGACAGACCATTGAGGGGGGTTCTGGTGAGAGCTCAGAAAGGAAAGAGGAGAGCTATAAAGAAAGCCTTAGTCTCCTTAGAGAACACGTGAATAATCCAGGACAGAATGTTGGTAGAAATATGGTGATAAGGGCCATTCTGACACGATCTCAGATAGAAATGAGAACCGATGTTATTGGAAACTAGAAGAGCCGTTATCATTTTAAAGTGGCAATGAATTTGGCTGGAGTGTTCCGTATGCTAGTGTCTTGTAGAAGATAGAACCTGTGAATGTTGAAATTGGATATTTAGCTGAAGCTGTTTCGAGGGAAAGTGTTGAATTAGAGGCCTGGATCCTTTTGACAGTAAAATGAGAGAAAAGAGAAGTGATTTGAAGATGGAATTTTTTAACAAAAGGACAGCAGAACTTCAAGGTTTGGAGAATTCTTAGCTTAATGACTAGGAGGAAGCTGTTATACTAAAGTGGGTGGTCAAACAACTGTTTAATAAAGACATTAGCCAGCCATGTCCATAGAAAACAGAAGCTCATATTCAGGACCATGGAAGAATGCAAAGAAGGGGTCACCTCAGCACACACTGCCCACTGAACATTTCTGGCTCCACTCCAGTGCCCCAAGGGCAGTTCTGGCAGGCCTGGCAGCCTCTCCCAGCAGTGCAGGTGGCAAAGCTTGGCAGTGTCCCTGCTGCTGTCTCTGCAGGCTCACAGAGTATACAGGCTATGGGTACTTGGCTGCCTCCACCTAGATTTTAAATGTTGCAAGTCAGATCAGAGCCACTGGGCACTGGACACCACCTTACGAGAATTGTTGGCATGGTACCCCAGCATTTGGGGAAGGTCCAAGCAGAGAGCAAAGGTGGGGACTCCCAGCCACTCTGTGGGGACAGGGCTGCATGGAACCTCAGGGGTCAGCCTGCCCTGTAAAACTGCAGGGGCAGGACCCTTTCTCTGATGGGCCTAGAGGACAGAGCATTGAGTCAAAGAGCATAGTTCTTGAGCCTAAGGTCTATTGGAATTTCCCTGGTAGGATTTGGGACTTGTTCAGTAACATCACTCCTTTCTTATTT
Source organism: Suricata suricatta (assembly GCF_006229205.1). Taxonomy (NCBI): domain Eukaryota; kingdom Metazoa; phylum Chordata; class Mammalia; order Carnivora; family Herpestidae; genus Suricata; species Suricata suricatta. The sequence continues at coordinate 26,611,082 of NC_043703.1, read as the reverse complement.
CATAATTCTCCTTTTTTGGAATGGGAATATCTGTCCTACACCTGTTCTACCATTGTGCTTTGGAAGCAGATAACTTGTTTGACTTCACAGGCTTACTGCTAAAGATCAATTTGTCCCAGGATGAATCATATCTTGAGATTTACCATTTCTGATATAGAAGATGTTTAGATGAGACTTTGGACTTAGATGTTAGAGTTAATGCTGGAATGAGTTATGGCTTTGGGGTCTATTCCAATGGAATGAATTATGTATTCAAGAAGGATATGAATTTTGGGGGGTCAACAGCAGAACTCTATGCATGAATATTTTGCATCCTCCTCAATTCATATGTTGAAACCTAAGTCCCAATGTGATGGTGTGAGGACTTGGACTTTTGGGTGGTGATTAGGTCATGAGGGCGGAACCATCATTATTGGGATAAGTGCCCTTATAGAGGATCCTCAGAGGGCTCTCTCTCCTCTTCCACCACGCATAGCACAGCAGAAAGATGGCCATGTCTGAATCAAGAAGCTGGCCCTCGCTAGACACTACATTTGCCAATGTCTTGATCTTAGATTCCCAGCCTACAGAACAATGAAAAATGAATGTTTGTTGAGTATTTTGTTAGAGCAGTCCAAACTAAGAAAGAATAAGAAGATATTTATAAGAATGTGAAAAATTAAACATGAGGAAAATATGTTGACCATTAAAAATGGTCTTGTTAAAAGGGAAAAAAGAGGGGCACCTGGGTGGCTCAGTCAGCTAAATGTCCAACTTTGGCCCAGGTCCATGAGTTCGAGCCCTGCATCAGGTTCTGTGCTGGCAACTCAGAGCTTGGAGTCTGTTTCAGATTCTGTGTCTCCCTCTCTCTGCCCCCCCCCCGCACCCCCCTCCCCGACTGGTGCTCTGTCTCTCTCTGTCTCAAAAATAAATAAATAAATAAAAATTTTTAAGGGAAAAAAATGGTCAAAAATTGAACTTGCAGGGAAGAGGATCTTCTGGAATGTATATTATTTTTGGAAATGCTGTACATCCTTCATTATATTGGCAAAGAGGGCCAATAACAATAATTTTTCAAAAAGTCTTTATTGGGACTATAATGGCAGTAGATTTGAGAGATTAATTTTTCAAAAACTATTTATTGGGTAGCTTTTATCTATTAAGCAGTGCTAGGCACTGAGTTTAGGAAGTTGAATGAGGTGACAGGTAAGGGAGCTGTCAGTGACATCAATGAATGAAGTGTTGACTATTTCCAGGGGATGTGCTGTTTTCCCCTCCTCTCCACTTCTATTAGCATGTACTTCTTCCCTGTTAGCACACAGTCTGTCTCACTATGGTGATTTGGAGGACAGAGAACATTTCTGACCAGTGGTGGTCATAAAGCACTACTTGTAGTAAATAGAATTACACACCCCAGAAGATCCTTTTCCCTGAAGGTCCACATATATCTCTTTTCATTTCAAGTAAATAAATCTATAGAGCAAAGAGGGCAACCTGGAAGTGATTTCATCGACCAGCTATTTACTTATCTGATCTTGCTAGTTGCTGTTTTTTTTTTTTACTGACTCATTTATTTTCCTACCAGATTTATGTGGTTAAAAGATCAAGAAGGTATCTCGTGGCTTATTTAGCCATGCACATTTTCAGTTCTTCCTTAGCTCCTGTTGTTTTATGCTGATTTTATATCAGCTCATGAAGTTTTTTGGTGAACTCTAACCCTGTAGTACTCTTTGTACACAAAAAGCTGTTGTCTGTAGTAGATATTTCATTTCTAATACAATATGTAAACAATCTTTATTTTTGGCTTCTTAAAGAGTGCTATTACAAATTGCAGCTTGTATTTCTGATTCCTTTCCCCAAATAAATCTTTGAAAATAAATCAGTGTGCTATTTCCCAAGCTTACATCATACAACCCTGACATTTGAATCATTACAAAAATGTGTCTTGGAAATATTTCCAGTGTCTTTTTAGTCAAAGTTTCATAACCTAATCCGTACATGGGTAATTGCTAACTTGTTTGCATCTTTTCCTGTTTATAATTATACCAAAAAATATATTAAGATTCTCTAGTCTGTTCTCTTCTACCAAATGAGAGAAAGAAGTAGACATGCTCTAACATATAAAGATACAGGGATGTAAATATGCTGTGGAATGCTTTGACTCTTATGTGCCTGAGGATCTTTATTTTCCTCTTCAGGGTCTTTTGGGAAAGCAGTGCATACCAGATAGCACCAAAGAGAGCTTTTCCTCCCCATTTTTCATGACTGTATTGTTCCTTTTTTTTCTCTTTCAGCTTAAATTGTCTATCCAGGAGCTTCTAACTCTCCTTCTCACCACATCTATAGTTAGTATAATTTGGGAATCCTGCTTTCTGCTTCGTTTTGACTCTATCCCATATTTTGCTCCTCTTCCCCTTCTTCCTCAAGATCTTTAGTGCTACATTTTATTCTCATTTGCCTTCTCATGGCCGGTCCTTTTCTGTTGTCAGTGCAGGTGTTTTCTCATCCATTCTTTTCCTTGTTATTTCTCTGTAGAATCATCATAGCAGACATTTGAAATATGAAGTAACTATTATTCTCACGTTAAGCATTATAGATAAAGGACGTAAGGACAATGACTTGGGTGGTATTACGACCATGACAGGCCTGGGCTGGGGTTAACAGCTCAAGTCCAACTCTTAGTCTGTGCTGTCTCGTCTAGGCTGCAGTTTTCCTTTCTGTGAAAGAGTGAACCATTTTGACCCCCAACCTTAATTTGTTTTACCCTTATATAAATTCATATCAGCAACCTCCAACCACAGAGTTAGTAAAACATTAACACTGTTTTCAGGGCTTCCCATTATAAGTAATATTTTACCACATGACACTTCTCTGAAGAAAGGAAAAGAAGCCAGAGCATACTGGTTCAGGCCTGCCTGACTCAGCAAATTGCTGCAAGTTAGATAGATGATGTGCATAACTTCAGAGCATCAATTTTAAGAAGTAGCACATCACAACTGATTATTAGTCCTCAGGCTTACAGTTTTCCTAGGAACCAAATTGCTCCCAATTTGTTGGATTTTATTCTTTCAGTAATCAAGCATGTTCTTTGTTTTTTTTTTGTCCTCCAGAATCATCTGATGCTAAAGAAATCTTGAAGGGTTATCATTGGATTTTGATGGATTTAGAAGCTCACTGATTTTTTTCATAAAGCCTCAGACAAGTTTAAAAATAGTACACACTTGGTTAGTAAAACTGCATAGAGGAAAGGGCATGCAGTTATATCAGTTAGTGGGTTTTATGAATAGCATCCATGTATAAATAGTTTTCACTTAATAAGGGGTTATAATTTCTATACATGCAGATACATCCTGAACCAGGCACATTTTGAGCATTATGTTTCCCCTCCTGGAGAATATAATGTCACGTGAAACCATGAGAACAAAATAGAATTGACTTACAATTTCAGCAGCTAATTCCTTAATATAGTCCTGATGTTTGATTTCCAGAAAGTCATTAAGCTGTCTGGACAGAATAGGATTACTGATCACCTGTATTTTGGGGGGTTGAATTCCTTATTTTAACCAAAAAATGTGATTTTCCATTTTTTCTTAAGACATTGCAAGAAAGATACCATTGCAAGTGTATGGCAGGATGATTTCAAACTAATTTTTGTTCTTGTTTCTTAAATGTTTATTTATTTATTTGCGAGAAATAGACAGAGAGGGAGACAGAGGATCTGAAGCAGGCTCTGCATCGACAGCAGAGAGCCTGATGTGGGGCTCAAACGCATGAACCATGAGCTCATGACCTGAGCCAAAGTCAGCTGAGGTAACCGACCGAGCCACCCAGGCACCCCTAATTTTTGCTTTTTATTTGACTATAATCAAACTGACAATTCATCCATTTGAGGTGGTGGAACTTGTGGCCATTAAAAAACACTGTCCTGCATTACTGGGAGAAACCAGGTGGCTGGCTTTGCCCTGTCCCATGGCACCTTTGGCACTGTTGATCCTTTCCCCCTTTGCTGAGGCAGTCCAGCTCCAGCATACCTGATTCAGTTCCAGTATAAAAATTAAATATGTTTACCAATCTAGCTAATGTCCTAACACTGTGTGTGCATGTATGTGTATTGTTATGCATGTTGAGTGAATGCGTGTGTGTGTGTGTGTGTGTGTGTGTGTGTGTGTTTAAATCACTCATTGACCAAATTTTCTGGTTCAGCACAGCTCTTTTAAGTAACCAAATCATAACCTTCCAGGTAATTCTGTGGTCCCATGTTTCTGGCACAGAGGAATAACTCTTGGCTTTTGAAGAGGACAGACCTGGGTTTAGATCCCATCTCTAGCACTTACAAGTTAGTTATCTTTAGGCAAGTGTGATGGTTAATTTTATGTGTCAACTTCACTGGGTCATGGGGTACCCATATATTTGATCAAATACTTTCTGGATGTGTCTCTGAGCTGGGTGTGTTTCATTAAATCAGTTGAAGGCCTGAATTGACCGAAAAGGCTGATCTGTCCCTGAATAAGAGGAAATTCCTTCTCTTGACTGCTTTAGGGCTGGGATGTTGGTTTTTTTTCTGCCATCCGACTTGAACTGAAACACTGACTTTTTTTTGGGTCTCAAGCCTGAAGTCCTTTGGACTAGAATTATGCTCTTGGCTCTCTTGCGTCTCCAAGTGGCTGACTAGACATCTTGGGATTTGTCAATTTCTATAATCATGTGAGGTAATTCTTTATAATAAATCTCTTGCCATATATTTTTATGTAGGACACACACACACACACACACACACACATACACCTCCTATTATTACCCAATCTTTTGCAAACTTCATTTTGTTAGATATAAAAGAAGGAAATATTATCCATTTTATAAGGTTGTTGTAAGGTTAATGAGATCAGGATGATAAAATATCTTGCATGAAGTAGGTATTTATTAAACAGCAACTGTGTTATTATAATGCTTATTTTTCACAGCACATAACCTTTCTTAAAGCCCTAATCTTGAAGGAAACAGTTCTAGTTCAATTATTATCTTCTTTTAACTTTTCTTTTCAACTGCAGGGAGATAAGGCTTCCTGCAGTTAACTCCTTTTGAATTCTGACAAAGTACTGTTTATATTCTGCTGTTACCTCCTTCAAAATTCTTGCCCCCGCCCCCCCAAAACATTCCTGGCCAAAATTGTTTCTTACAAAAGTCTCTAACTCAGCAACACAGCTAATGGCACTCTTGGTTCTCATTTCTGTCTCCCCAGGTTCCAACTGCTTTTGACCACACCACTCAGGACTGAGTCACCTGGCCTCACCTGTATGTGACAGACGTTCCTTGGGCCAGGACGCAGAAGAAGTTCCATGAAAATTTGGGCCTTTCTGACTTGAGGTCATGATCTAGGAATGTGGTTGGAAGAGGTAGGTTGGGTGAGACATTTTGGGTCAGATGTATCATGTCAAATACTCAAAGTAGAGGGCTATGCTCTTTAAGTCCCTCCAAGGAATGCTCTTTTTTCCATAATTTTTACTTCTCTCCCTTCCCTGATCCCTCCTTCCTCATCCCTACACACACACACACACACACACACACACACACACCACACACACACGTTTGTATTCTTCCACCTTTTCTGTGGCTTAACTTGGTATGTGTGTGCATAATAATACTGTGCTTACAAAGTGTGACTGGGCAGGTACTCAACCTCCCTGCTTTCATTTCCTCAACTTTAAAGTGGTGCAAGTAACATCTACACCTGGGATTGTGGGGAAATTAAATAATACAATGTATACAAAGTGTCTTATATGCTGATTAGTACATAGTAGATGTACCATAAATTATAATTATTGCTATTATGTGATTCAGATAGAATAAACTATGAGTACCAGGGTGAGAACACAGAGGAGGAGATTAGGTCAGAGAGATGTAGGGCAATGCAAACTTGTCAAATTAATGTGGGCAAAAAACTATAGCTAAAGTAGAGGGTTCTTTCATATAGCAATAAAAAGTGTATTGCTATATGTATATCTATATATCTATATATCAATTTAAAGACCACATCAAGGTTAGAGATTGGGCTGTATGGCCAAATAGAGGCAGCAGGCAAAAGTAAGTACTAGGGATGGTTTGTAGGAATTCAGAATGGCTAAGAGGGAGCAGGGAGAGCCATAGTTTAGGTGTGGCAAGTTTGGGTTGAACTGTGCGCAGATCCCTGAAGGATGACAGGCTGGCAAACTTGCAAATTGTCACAGCCACGTGTGAGGAGATACCTACTGTGACTTTGATTTGCATTTCCCTGATGATTAGTGACATTGAGCATCTTACACACAGGTACGTAACCTGTTAGCCATTTGTATGTCTCCTTTGGAAAAATGTCAGTTCCCTTGCCCATTTTTTAATAGGTTTGTTTTTGTTTTTGCTGTTGGGTTGTATGAATTCCTTATATATTTTGGATAGTAGCCTCTTATCAGATGCATTATTTGTAATTATTTTCTCCCATTCCATGGGTTTCTTTTTCATTTTGTTGATCGTTTCTTCTGCTGTGAGAGTTTTTGAGTTTGATGTAGTCCCATTTGTTGATTTTTGCTTTTATTGCTGTTGCTTTATCAAATCAAAAAAATCATTGCCAAGACTAATGTTAAGGAGCATTTTCCCTATGGTTTCTTCTAGGAGTTTTACGGTTTTAGATTTTATGCTTAAGTCCTGAATCCATTTTGAGTTAATTTTGTGAGTGGTGTGAGAAAGAGGTTCAATTTCATTTTTATGCATGTATTTATCCATTCTCCCCAACATCATTTATTGAAGGCACCATGATTTCACCATTGAGTATTCTTGGCTCCCTTTTCAAATACTTAGCTTTTGACAGGCAGGTGTTTATTTCTGGACTCCCCATTCTTTCCCATTGGCCTCCGTGTTTCTGTTTTTATGCCAGTACTATACTGTTTTGATTACAGTGGTTTTGAAATTAGGAAGTGTGATGTTTCCTGCTTTGTTCTTCTTTCTTAGAATTGTAGGAAGATGTTAATCAAAGGGCAGAAACTTCCATTTAGAAGATGAATAAATTCTGGATTGTGATTATAGTTAATAACACTATATGCATACTTCAAAGTTGCTAAGAGACTGGATTCTAAATGTTCTCACCACAAGAAAGAAATGAAAATGATATCATATGGTATGATGGAAGTGTTAGCTAATGTTATGGTGGTAATTATATATATTACGATATATAAATGTTTGAAATCAACATGTTGTACACCTTAAACTACTCAATGCTCTATGCCAATTATAGCTCAATAAAAAGGAAAATTGTCACAGCCAGAGAAGGAAGAACTGTGGGTGCTCAGGCATTGACTACCTATCCTCTTCCTTGGTGGCAGCACCCAGTTAGTGAGGGTGGAGATGGTTGACTGTCATGTGTGGGGACCAACCAGTTTTTCTGGACCACACAGCTAGTCAGAGAATTAGAATTTGATCCCAGCACTTTCAAACACCAGCTGTTTTGCAGAGCAAGCTTTTCACCACATCCCACATTCTTACAGTGCACACTTTCTGAGAAATCTTCAGGAAAGAGGAGATACTTGAGCTAACTTTTGAATGGCATTCTGTGCAAAGAGCTCTAAATAGGAGAGCACAGCATGTTTAGAGAAGTTAGAGCAGAAGGTGTCTGAGTGTAGGCACAAAGTAGGCATGATAATGGAAAAGGAGCTTTGAAAAGAATGTAACTTAAAACTAATAAATGGAAGTTCTACCCTGTACTCCTGGAGTTACTGAAGAGATCATTAGAATATGTTAGGCAAAATGATCTGATGAGATTTGAGTTTGAATGAGCAGTGAATAAAATTGAAAAGGAATTAAGTTGGAATTAGTAGATCAATTAGGAAATATTTCAATAAATGGTAAGAAATGGTAACAAATCCAATTTAGGAAACATTTGTGATGGAGAACAGGGGATGGCTCTGACAGATATTATGGACATCCAGTGTAGGGTAAATGAGTGAGAGGGAAGTCATTCAATGAGTTATTTAACACAGGAGAAGAAGCTTCTGCTACCAAAAGTTCTCCAGTTGGCTTGAAACCCTGCTAAAGGAGAGTTTGGGCAGATAATGTGTACCTTGCTAGAACTTCACCTGCCTCATAGATTTCTCGAAGAAATCCAGTTCTTGACTTCCTAATAGGTGAAGTGGAGGAATACCATCAGATCATATTGAACAGGGGTGTATTTGCCTTTGTAATCTTCTTGCACTTGATTTATACAGTCTCTGAGTCACTGCTAGATATAGAGAGAGTTGAACTCTAAAACTGTATTTGGTTCAAATTCATTGTTTTACAATGGGTCATTTTTTCCTGATATTGAAGATGACAGCTTCACTTAAAAATACTATGCTAATCAAATACACAGAACATGCCAGCATATTGTGGCATGCCTATAAGTACCTGCTCAGTTTGCATGTTCTATACACACTCTTTAAGAAAACAGCTCCATCTGCCATGATAGATACATCCAGAAAAACTAATTAGTTTTGAAGGTGTTGAAATGAATATATATTTAGCTTTATCTTTGTATGTATTTATGACTAAATGTCATTGAGCTCAAGAAATAAAACCCTTTATGACCTTTTTAAAAAAATATAATGCAGCATGATATCAAAGTTCATACCTAATTGCAAGCTAACAAGAGATGCTTTTACAATTACTTTAATGTTTGCAAGGGTATGACTCACAAACAAATTACTTTCATGGTTGGGTTGCGTTTATACAAGACAAGGTGTGAATTTTAAAAATGTATCAACAAGATGGGACAGATTTAGGTGTGGACATGTTTACGTAATATGTTTAAATACGGGAGTAGAAAAGCAGAAAAACAAATACCTTTTTTGGCATGTTCAATACTTAAAGAAGAATTTGTGTACTATTGTATTAATAAAGATTTATGAAGATTGAATGAAAAATGGCATCGAGAAGGATATTGGGAAACAATTCTTTAGTTAGGGTAAGTTGAAAGCTCGTGACGCCTTCAATCCTTGAGATAATATGGAATAATGCCACTTGCAAATCCTTCACTTGCAACAGATGGAATGCAAACTCATTCCAAATGGCAGGCCACTCAACAGTGGCTAATGAAATTAAGCCAATAATGGCAGTATGAATCTATAAAAAAAGGAGATAGACAACCCAGGAAATTAAAATGGAATATTATTATTGTTTTACATCCAGAAATACACCTCATTCACAGGTGATGTCCTAACTCACTCTGGTAATTGTCAGCCATATTTTTTAAAATTCTATGCTGGTTTTCTCTTTTACAAATGTAGCCCTGCTATTGTTATGCATTTTACCCTCATCGGAGTTCTGTATCCCACAGATTGATTGTAAGAACAGACACTATGCCTAATGCAGTTCTTACATACAATAGGTATTCTGAAGGGTTGCCAAGGTCTGAAATAACTCTTCTCAGAACACTTAACAAGGGTCAAAAACTTGAGTTTTCTCTATGGTTCTGAAACCATACCAAGTGTCTTTTAATAAACTCTGCCCACGGGTAAGGCCAGTCTGCTCAAATGCAATCTCTGAGCAAGTTCAGAATTGTGCAGTGAGTAGAATGCTATGCAGTACCATTTATATCACAGCTAAATTGGTCTTATTAAGAGATTAACTGTAGGACAAAAGATAACTCCTAGATGCTTAAGAATTCTCTCTAAAAATGTATCTCAAAGGAGGAGACTAGAAAAAAATGATCATCCATTAATAAATTATTTAGGCGGGGGGAGGGGGGAGTTATATAACAAAGGAGCCCAAACATAATATATAGATGTGTAACCTAGTAAACATTTCTAACTCTGTGTGTATGCATTTCTTATACAATATATATTATTTTTATGCCTATGTTTAATTCTGACATTCTACATGGGTGAAATCAATTAGATGCCTCCATCATATTCCACTTTCTTGAGCTTTTCCATTACTATTAATTAGGGAATGATATAAAATTGTTTGTCACAAGTTCAAATCTTGATCTAGAATTTCTGTGATTTCAACTCTATTGGTAATTGGCAGCACCTTTTAGGGAGCTTTTATAATGAAGAGAACAAATTCTTAATACTTAGCAAAGGATTGTGATACAAATACTCTTGCCCTGGGCTTCCTGGCGTCCTTTGTGCTCCCTGTCATTCTTGTGGGATTCCCAGAGGCAAATATTCTTCCTCCTTTGGCTTAGAGATATGTCTCTCAGCCTTTCTAGAGCACCACTAATAGCCATGCTTTCAGGTACAGAATCACAAGCTGCTTTCAAGGACTAATTCCACAGAAAAGTTTCTAGGAATCCTTGGAGATGGTCTACAGAGTATAAATTTTCCTGACAACTTTGGAATATTATCCAAGAGATTTCAAATGATCTTCACAGGTGCTGCTTTAGAAAGCTCTGCAAACCAGAAGTGTCCAAACCCTGTACCTGTACTTTGTAAGAATCCTGATAGATTTTTCATATGTCCCTGCCAAAAATCTGTGAGACATTATGGACATCACCTTCTTTCTCTCCTATTTCCACATATTCAATCCTATTAATTCCACCTACATAACACTCTCTTGAATCCCTTCTTCCCAAACATCTTCACCATAGCTGACCCACCTCTCATGTGAATATTGTGGATATCTTTTCTTTGATATTCCCACATGTACCACTGATGCCTTCTGATTAGTCTCCATATAATAGTCAAGGTATTTTTATCATAGTATACACTTTATTCTTTTTTAGTTAAAACTCTTCCAATGACTCCTGACTGTTTCTTAGATCCAAAATCCTTAATTTGGTCTATAGACCCCTATCTGATCTGAGACCTGCCTACCTCAATAACTTCATCGCTCACAATGCTCTCTCTTGAGCTATGATCTCTGGTCATCGTCCAATATTGTTTTCTTGTCTGCTTCAGGACCTTCACACATACGCTTCCCTCTTTGGGAAATACTTTTCTGCAACTCTCTATCTACTTTATACAGTTATTTCTACTAATCCTTCACGTTTTAACTTAAATATCACTTCTTCGGAGAATCCTTCACTGACCACAGTTCACACCTGAATAGGTAAGATCATTAATTATTTACTCTTAGTACAATATTCATCACTAGCCAATCATCACTGACATTACTAGTTTAATACTTATATTCTCCTTTAGACTTTAAGCTCCAAATGGGCAAGGACTATATCTTGATCTTGTTTACAATGTCAATACTACCATTTTCTCTGTGCTTAGCTTGGATGGAGTATTGCATTCACTAGGTGCTCAATAAGTGTTTATCTATCACTTACTTGGTGTTTCTGGAAGTGCCTGCCCAATAAGGCTTGAACAATTACTCTATTTAACTGATTATACTATTAAGATTTGGGGGTATATGAGCAATTCCAATTTTTGGTATGGGTAAAATTGTTCATATAAACAGCTTGTTCCTGCAAAATTATGTTTTTTTTTCTTTTAATCTCATATGACACCTGCATAATAGATTTAGTTGGTTAATTAATAAATGCTTCAGAGGGCTTTCCACTGTTTTAATTCTTTGTCTTCTTCAGTATCTCTGGGGATTTGTTATTTTTTAATTTTAGTGCAAGAACAAAGAGGCACAGAGAGGGAAGGAGAGAATCTTAAGCAGGCTTGGGGTTTACAGCACGAAGCCTGACACGGGGCTGGATCTTATGACCCTGAGATTATGACCTGAGCCGAAATCAAGAGTTCTGAGTTACCCAGGCACTCCATCTCTGGGAATTTAGAGCTGTTTCATTTTATTGTTTTCTTGGCTTAATATTAACCTCTGAAGTTAAAAATTAGTTTTAGGTCCAAAACTATGTTTTTTGTCTTATCTATGGATGAAGTTTTACCTATTTACTAATGGTGATGTTTCTATAATCTCTTTCTGATTTGGAATATGTGTATGATTTTTTAAACCATGTCATATAGTCTGAAAGGGTGTCTCTAGATGAAAGAAAAACCACAGGAATCACATCTGCTCTTGCAGATGGTAGTAAGTCATACTTACTTCTTGCATGTTGATTATACTGATACCAAGACACATTTGGACCTGCACACAAGACTGGATTTTTATAAACAGTTACTGCTAATTGGATTACTCCTGTGTTTCTTTTTGAACTATGTAAGAGAAACTCAGAAATATGTCTTATTTCTCTTTTCTTCATATCATCTTTCAAAGGTTTCAAATGAACAAAGGCTTAATAATAAGAATAATTTATTTACATATTAACACGTGTATTAATTCAAAATGAAATAAAGATGAACACATCTTGCAATTTTTTATTCTAGATTTCATTTTATTTTCAGCCTCTCAACATATGGATGCCGAAATATGTGCTTGGGTATAGACTTAGTGCTTCTTTTTGAAAAAAAAAAAATGTGATCTTTGGGCTAAGTCTGACAATGATTTATTTCTCTGGCTTAAACCTAAGAAGTCTTCTCCAGTTACTTATTTTATTTTTTAATGTAATTACTCAACTCCTATATCAATATGTTCTCAATGCAAATTATGTAAGCAAGACAGATAAAGCAAAAGTCGTTTTTGGTAGCCCTATCTACTTTGTATCATTCTTTTTCTCAGCACTGACCATGATTAGATGTTTGATATATGCTTTTGTAAACTTTAAAACATATTTCATACATATCTGTACCTACAAAACAAAAGAAATTGACAATTTTAAAAAATGCATGAACAGTATCATATGTATTAACATATAATGTTCTTCTGATAGTATAGTATCTCTTGAAGGTTCTTAAATGTCATCACATCCTATAAAATACTACTTGGTTTTCAACACCCTGACCACTTAATTGTTGGTGGACATTCAGATTGCTTTACATTTTATGTTAGTCCAAACTCATTACACCGAAAACCTTGTTTATGCCTTTTGCTTTTTGTGAAGATACCAGACTATTGCCAGATAAAAGGAAATCTGTGTTTTAAAATTTTATTAATACAAATACCACGCATATAGTCTCTGACAATTTACATTTTCAATCAGAGTTTATAAGAATATCTGTCTTTATACGTATTCATTGATATTGTCATTTAAAAAATGTTATGTTATTCCCAATGTAATGAGTGAAAAGTGGCACATATTTTATTTTCATTTTCTTTATTCTTTTTTTTGTTGTTTATTCATGACCAAAGCAATTCCAATGATGTTTTTTAAAATGTTTATTATTATTATTATTTAATTTTTTAAATTAATTTTTAAAATTTACATCCAAATGAGTGATCCTATAGTGCAACAATAATTTGAGGAGTAGATTCCTTAATGCCACTTACCCATTTAGCCCATCCTCCCTCCTATAAGCTCTCCAGTAACCCTCTGTTTGTTCTTCATACTTAAGAGTCTCTTATGTTTTGTCCTCCTCCCTGTTTTTATATTATTTTTGCTTCCCTTCCCTTATGTTCATCTGTTTTGTATCTTAAAGTCATCATATGAGTGAAGTCACATGATATTTGTCTTTTTCTTCACTGACTAATTTTGCTTAGCATAATACCCTCTGGTTCCATCTATGTAGTTGCAAATGGCAAGATTTCATTCTTTTTGATTGCTGAGTAATACTCCATTATACATATATACCACATCTCTATCCATTCATTCACTGATGGATATTTGGGCTCTTTCCATATTTTGGCTATTGTTGATAGTGCTGCTATAAACCTTGGCGTGCATGTGTCCCTTCAAAACAGCACTCCTGTATCCCTTGGATAAATACCTAGTAGTGTGATTGCTGGCTCATAGGGTAGTTCTATTTTTAATTTTTTGAGGAACCTCAGTACTGTTTTCTGGAGTGGCTGCACCAGTTTGCATTCCCACCAGCAGCGCAAAAGAGATCCTCTTTCTCCACATCCTCGCCACCTTCTGTTGTTGCCTGAGTCTCCAAGTATTTGTTATCTTTCCAAATTTTTTCTTGTGGTTGATTTCGAGTTTCATAGTGTTGTGGTCTGAAAATATACACGGTATGATCTCGATCTTTTTGTTGAGGGCTGATTTCTGTCCCAGTATGTGATCTATTCTGGAGAATGTTCCATGTGCACTGGAGAAGAATGTAAATTCCACTGCTATAGGATGAAATCTTCCGAATATATCTGTTAAGTCCATCTGGTCCAGTGTGTCTTTAAAAGCCATTGTTTTCTTGTTGATTTTCTTTTATTTTAGGTGGTCTGTTCATTGCTGTAAGTAGGGTGTTGAAGTCCCCTACTATTATGGTATTGTTATCAATGAGTTTCTTTACATTTGTGATTAATTAATTTATATATTTGGGTGCTACATATTTGGAGCATAAATGTTTACAATTGTTAGGTCTCCTTGGTGGATAGAACCCTTAATTATGATATAATACTCTTCATCTCTTGTTATAGTCTTTATTTTAAAGTCTAGATTGTCTGATATAAGTATGGCTACTCTGGCTTTCTTTTGTTGACCATTAGCATGAGAGATGGTTCTCCATCCCCTTACTTGCAATCTGAAGGTGTCTTTAGGTCTGAAGTTGGTCTCTCATAAACAGCAAATAGGTAGATCTTGTTTTCTTATCCATTCTGTTACCCTATGTCGTTTGATTGGAGCATTTAGTCCATTGACGTTTAGAGTGAGTACTGAAAGATAAGAGGTTATTGCTATTATGTTTTTTGTAGAGTTGGAGTTTCTGGTGGTCTTCTCTGGTCCTTTCTAGTCTTTGTTGTTTTTGGTCTTTTTTTTTTTCATCTTTTCTCTCAGAGAGTCACCCTTAAAATTCCTTGCAGGTCTGGTTTAGTGGTCATGAACTCCTTTAATTTTTGTTTGCCTGGGATACTTTTAATCTCTCCTTCTATTTTGAATGACAGCCTTGGTAGATAAAGAATACTTGGTGCATATTTTTCCAATGCAGCACATTGAATATATCCTGCCACTCCTTTCTGGCGTGCCAAGTTACTGTGGATAGGTCTGCTGCAAACCTAATCTGTCTTCCCTTGTAGGTTAAGGAATTTTTTCCCGCTTGCTGCTTTTATAATTCTTTCCTTGCCTGAATATATTGTGACTTTGACTATGATATGCCTAGTTAATGGTCAGTTTTTGTTGAATCTTGTGGGGGTCCTCTGTGCTTCCTGGATTTTGATGGCTGTTTCTTTCCCCAGGTTAGGAAAATTTTCTGCTGTGATTTGCTCACATAATCCTTCTACCCCTTTTTCTCTCTCTTCTTCTTCTGGGATCCCTATGATTCTGATGATGTTCCTTTTTGATGAGTTACTGATTTCTCTTATTCTTAAATCATGCTCTTTTGCTTTAGTCTGCCTCCTTATTTCTGCTTCATTATTCTTCATAAGTTTGTCGCCTATATTGCTGAATCCGTGTTCTGTTTCATCCATCCTAGCCACTGTGGCATCCATTAAAGATTGTAGCTTAGTTATAGCATTTTTTACTTAATCCTGAATAGCTTTTACTTCTTTTATCTCCATAGAGAGGGATTGTAATCTATTTTTGACCCTAGCTAGTATTCTTATTATTGTGATTCTAAATTCTGGTTCAGACATCTTGCTTGTATCTGTGTTGGTTAAGTCCCTAGCTGTCATTTCTTCCTGCTCTTCTTTTGGGTGAATTCCTTTGTTTCATCATTTTGAAGGAAGAAAAGAAATTAATAAGGTAAAATAAATAAAATTTAAAAATTAAAAACCACACACATGTGCACACACACAGAATCAAATAAATGATGCTAGATCCTAGGTGCGTTTTGGTCTGGTTATGGAAAGGTGCTTGATTGATTAGAGAAAAAAGGGAAAAAAGAAACAAAAAGGAAAACATTTGAAAATTTGAGAAAATGAATACAGTGAAATGAAGAAATTGAAATTAGGCAAGTAAAATAGAATTGAAAAATTTACAAAAACTAAAGACAATAGTAGAAGAAGAAATACATTTTTAATAAAAATTGAAAATAAAAATAATTTTTTTCTCTTTCTGTAAAAGAAACGAACAAGAAAAAAAAGAAAAAAGAAGAAACTTGAATAGATGGACCAGCCAAAAGACTGAAATATGATTGAAATTACATTGTTTTCCCCTAGAAGTCAAACTATGAAGCACTTTATAGTCTGTAAACTAACCAGCCAGAGAGATTTATGGTGTTCCTGAAGAGCAAGGTTGGCCCAGTTGGGCGGGGCATGCTGTAATGACTCTGTTTTCCACTAGATAGCGCTGCTTAGCTTACTGGGGTGGATTGTTGTGGCGCCTGTAGGTGTGTATGCGCATAGGTGGGTGGGGTGGAAATGGCATCTCCCACTACCCAGTCTCTAGTATCAAACTTGGTGCTCTCCCCGACCAACAATCAGGCACCCGTCCTGTCTCCAGCTTCCATCCACTCTCAGCTTGTATACTGTCTGTGACAAAGTCATCAGATGCCAGATGGCACCTCCTTCCTGAGTTTTATCTCTGATGCGGCTGTGTTTCCCAACACCTCACTTCCAAGGGACTGCGATTTTGACCTCCTCAGATCCTCTGAGGAGGGTCTCACTAAGTAATGACCTGGGGCCAGCCACACCCAGGAATGTTCATGGGACCGTGCCACTGCCAATGTCCAGAAACTGTGGCTGGGTGCCAGCCCGCCCCAGAAAAAGTCCCTGTGACTGTGTAGCAGCAGTGTTTCAGGGATAATGGAAAATCACAACACACATCTGGTACCAGGCTTCACCCTTAATGACCTTGTTCCAGCACCAGCGAATGTGGTTATTCTCTGGGGTCTGCTGGGACCTGGTGGCCACACAACCTCTACCAATTGTCTTTCCAGCAGTGGAATTGTTTCTCCCCACATGGCCTGAGGACCTCCCGGACCCCGCTCTACTCCTGAGGATTCACCCTTCCCACCAGAGCATCACCAGGTACTGAGCTGCAGAGTTTCAGACTCTGCACTCTCCCTATTTATAGAGGCTTACTGGAGTTTAAACCGTCTCCTGTCTCCTTTCTCCCTTTTTAGTCCAGTCCCTGTGGCTGTTTCCACTTTTCCACTTTCTCTCCAGCTGCATTTATGGGGGGTGCTTTTCCCATACTCTCCCCCAATCTCTGTCCTTTCTCCTGAAGCAAAACCAGCTCCCTGCTCTCTGTGGCTTCTCTTTTTCCCAGTTCACCTCTCTGCACTAAGTACCTGCTCAGTTCTGTGGTGCATGTTGTCTAGATTGTTGTGTTAATTGTTAAATCAGTTTTCTAGGTGTGCAGGATAGTGTAGTATTGATCTGACTATGTCAAAGATGAGAGACAGACAAAAAACTTCCATACTCTTCTGCCATCTTGGCTCCTCCTCTCCAATGATCTCATTTTCTTTACTTTTAGTTAATATTCTTTCATAGGTTTATCAGCATGTTTATTTCCTCTTCTGCTTATTTCCATGCACACTTTTTCCTTTTGGGTTTGGTTAATTCCTCTTAAAAAACTAAATTAGAGAAATTATTGAGGTATTCTGGGTATTATTTATATTTATTGTTTACTTCTGAAAGAGTTTCTTATATTTTTTTATGCAGAAGGTTTTATAATGTGGTATGCTTAATTTCTTCCTGTGTCTCTGCTTTGTGTTGTGATTATATTTTATCTTTCCAAAGTTACAATAATGTCAACCTATACAATCTTTTTCTGCCTTATTTTTTCAAGTTTTATTGATTGATTGATTGTGTGTGTGTGTGTGGTGTGTGTGTGTGTGTGTGTGTGTGAGAGAGAGAGAGAGAGAGAGAGAAAGAGAGAGAGAGAGAGCTTGCATGCACAGGCAGATAATAGGGAGAGCCTGACACTAGGCTTTAACTCATTAATGGTGAGATCATGACCTGAAATCAAGAGTCAATGTTTAATCAACTGAGCCACCCAGGTTCCCTAATTATTTTTTTATATTTGTTTTCTGTAACTTATCTGGGATATAGCTTCATGAATAATATGAGGTAGAACCCTAGTCTAATTCTTTTTTTTTTAACTAGATACATCTTTCAATTTTTTTCAGCAGACTGTGGAATAGCAAATGTGAAGGACTTAGTATGACATCATTAATTATTTTATTATAGTTTAAACATGATTTTAAATATTATCAACTTATATTATATGTAAACTTAAAGCTTTCCAGACCTTGTCAAGTTAATTTAGATATCTTTCTATAGTATGTGTTCGAATGACCTAAAATGTTTATTTTATTACCTATAGTAGTTTAATTTGAAATTTAATAAAAATAGAATTTTTATCTTAATGATTTTTAATAGTCTAATATCTACCCGGTGAACAAAAATCAGGTTGGCACTGTATGTCGTGGAATGATTTACCAGCTCTGGAGGCTTTAAAATGCCTGGCAGCTGAAGAATAGGGAGGCTAGAGGTGATCGCCAGGGAGAAAGTAATATGGAGGAAGGTCACTAATGATTTAAGGAGAGTTGATGATGATAGTTCGTAAAGGAATAGGCACTATATACATGATATAACGGAAAATTTGTATGGTAGTGCAAGACGGATGTATTTGTCATGATTAACCACAGTTACTAATGGGAAAGTTTCTGTATTACTTCTCTTCCTTATTGAATCTTTCTCCCTTCAGTTAAAAAAGCAATTGCTATTAGTCTGCATTTCAAGAGATAATGATAGTAGCAGGAGTGAGAAATAAGCAGAAACAGAAGATAGTGATTTGAGATAGAAGTTGTATGCACAAAAAGCATGGGAGATAGGAGTGGAGATATAATCCTTTTACTGTGTGAAAGTCTACTAGGGAAGGGTTATTAGTTTGTCTTGTTTTATGCTTAAGACTCTGAGAGGTGAAGTGATTTACTTTCAGGTCATACTATTAGTGGTAAAACTGGATCTATGAACTTCCGTTTTCATTTCCCTTTCCACACTCCTAAAGGTCATGTGCCCAATCAAATAGGAATCTGTTTCATGTTGCTCAGAACAGATGTCAGGAGCTATTTCTCATTTCAGTTAATGATACTACCAATAACTAAATTGCTTAGGCCCAAAATGTAAGAGTTATCCTTGATTTCTCTTTTTAAAATTATTCTTATCTAATCCTCCAGTGGATACAGTCAATTGTAAATACAATGTACATTCAAGCCATGTATTGATGTCCCCCTCCCTTACACCATTTACCCTGTCAAAGCCACTGTTACCTCCCATTTAGACTACTGTAAGAGGCTATTCAGTCTTTTTGCTTTTTTTATTGTTCCTTCTATTTCATTTGCCACCTAGCAACTGGACTTAGATGTATCTTATCTCTGTCTATTTCTATATCTTTATAATAATATATATTTAACATGACTTGCATAAGATCAGATTCTTGCTTCAAATTCTCCAATGGCTTCCCAAGTCACTTAGTGTACAATTATTGTATCTCTCCCTGGATTATTAAAGCCCTTCATGATATGGTCCTTGCTTGCCTCTCTAACTCATTTCCTTACATTCCCCCACTTGTTTACTATGGTCCAGGCACCATTTTTTAATGGTGGATGATTCCATTTTTTAATACACCCTTCATGTTCTTTCCTTAATGTATATTCATGGGCCCTTTCTCTCCCTGGAATAGTTTGACACCAGGCCTTTATATGTCTGGTATCTTTTTATCATTCAGATCTCAGCTTGAATATCATTTCCTCAGAGAAGCCTTTCCTCAAAGGTTATTCTGACCATTTAGTTTCTGCCAGGTACTCTTTAGATAATTATCTCACATGAATATTCACAGAACTTACTACTATTCAGGATTACATATTTAAAAAAACTCACAAAACCCACCCTTATTATCTGCTCTCTCTACTAGAATATAAGCTTCAGGAGAGCAGGGTCTTTGTCTGACCTATTTATTCATTTATTTCCAGTGCCTAGAATAGCTCCCAGCACATACTAACTAATTCTTGAGCAATGAAGACTGGAACACTAAGAAAGACTGTTCATGCCATGTTTTGTCTCAACATTTTTAAAGTCCAGTAGAAGTGGATGTGAGTTCTACATATCGTTGAGCATCATAAATAAGTTACTTAACCTTTTTAAGTTTTCTCATTTGACAATTATAATAATGATAATAATACAATGTACTTCATCAAATTGTTGTCAGAATATTAACTGGAATAATGCAAGAAAGGTGACTGGCCTTGTGTCTGGCATATAGTATATATTCAATTAATATTAGCATTCTCTGATTCAATATTATTCAATAAGATGTCACTCATTTGTGCCCCCTGCTCCCAATAATTTGCTATTTATCCATGGAAAAGAGTGCCTTTATAACAGCTGTGGGATCTAGCACTATATGCCACATGACCTAGGCAGAGTCTTGCTCATCCATGTGTCAAGGGGTAGGCATACAGAACTCAGCCCCAAGCCCTAGCTGTGGATCCTGCAGTGGTTTGTGAATTGTTTTCAGCCCCTCTTGACTCTGGTCTGGAAATCTCTGGAAAACACTGTTTTAGACAATTGCCCATAGACCAGAGAAACTTTGTGGAAGTCCAGGTGCCCAGTAGAAAAATTCTGACACACCATTAGAACAAAAAAATATGAGTTTGGACCTGTTAGAGAGGGTAGAAGTAACATGCATCAACTACCCTCATGGCAGCACAGCTTACAGCCAAGAAAAATCTTGGTTGTAGTAAATTAAAATCAGAAATGAAAGATGAGATATTATAATTGATACTACAGAAATACAAAGCATCATAAGAGAATACTATAAATAGTCATACACCAATAAATTGGATAACCTATAAGGAGTAGATTAATACTAGGAACATAAAACCTACCAAGACTGAATTATGAAGAAATAGAAAATCTGAACAGTTTACAATTATTAGTAAGGAGGTTGATTTAGTAATAAAACATATACAAATAAAGAAAAACTCAAGACCAGATGGGTTCCCTGGTGAATTCTACGAAGCATTTAAAGAATTAACGCTAATCTTTCTCAGAATCACTCAAAAATTGAAAAGGAGGGAAAACTTCCAAATGCATTTTATGAGACCAGAATTATTCCAACACCAAAACCAGACAAGGACACTACAAGAAAACTACAGACCAATGTCTCTGATAAGCATGCAAAGAGAAATTCTCAACAAAACATTAGCAAATGGAATTTAACAATATATTAAAAGGATTATTAAAATCCCACCATTATCAGCTGGGATTTTTTTCTGGGATGCAAGGATGGTTCAACATAGACAAATCAATAAATAAATCAATAAATGTGATACATCACATTAATGTAATAAAAGGTTAAAATCATATGATAATTTCAATAGATGCAGAAAAAGCTTGTGACAAAATACAACATCTTTTCATGGCAACAACTCTTATCAAATTGGGTATAGAAGGAACGTACCTCAATATAATAAAAGTCATATATGACAAGCCCACAGCTAACATCATACCCTATAGTGAAAGTAGAAGTCTTTTCTTTTAAGATCAGAAAAAGACAAGGGTGCCCAGTCTCACCACTACTATTCAACATGGAAGTCATAGAGAAATCAGACAAGAATGAGAAATAAAAGGCAACCATATTTGAAAGACAGAAGTAAAACTGAATTTGTCTGCACATGATATGATCCTATATGTAGAAAATTCTAAGGACCCTACCATATTGTCTAAAACATTGTCTAAAATATTAGATAAAATATTAGAAAAGTTTCAGAATATAAAATCAGCATGCAGAATTAGTTGCTTTTCTATACACTAACCACAAAATCTCTGAAAAAGAAATAAAGAGGGTGCCTGGGTGGTCAGTTGGTTAGGTGGCCAACTCTTGATTTTTGGCTCAGGGCATGATCTCCTGGTTCATGAGTTCCAGCCCTGTGTCAGACTCAGGCTCTGTGCTGACAGTGAGGAGCCTGCTTAGGATTCTTTCTCTGTGCCCCTCCCCCACTCACACTCTCCTTTTTTTTTTCTCTCTCTCTCTCTCACTCAAAATAAACAAATAGACTTAAAAATTTTTTAAAAGAAATAAAATAATCCCATTCATATATAGCATCAAATAACAACAAATACTTAGGAGTAAATATAACCAAGGAAGAGAAAGATCTGTAATTATATATTACTTCACACCTGTTATAATGGTTATCATCAAAAATTGAAGAGATAAATATTAGTAAGGATGTGGAGAAAAGGAACCCTTGTACACTGTTGGTGGGAATGCAAATTGGTGCAGCCACTATAGTAAACGGTATGGAGATTTTTCAAAAAATTAAACATAGAACTAGCATATGATCCAGTAATCCTATGTCTGGGTATATAGCCAAAGAGAATGAAATCAGAATCTTAAGGAGATATCTGCCATCCCACATTCACTGCAGTATTATTCACAATAGCCAAGATATGAAAGCAACCTAAGTATTCATCTCCAGATAAATGGATAAAGAAAATATTATATAGATAGTATATATCATATATATATTATATATATACCATGGTATTTTATTCAACTATGAAAAGAAGGAGGGGCACTTGGGTGGTTCAGTCAGGTAAGCGTCCATCTTCAGTTCGGGTCATGATCTCGCAGTTTGTGAATTTGAGCCCTGCGTGGGGCTCTGTGCGAACAGCTTGGATCTGGGAGCCTGCTTCAGATCTGTGTCTCCCTCTCTCTCTGCCCCTCCCTTGCTTGCACTCAGTCTCTCTCTCTCAAAAATAAATAAATATTAAAAAAAAAAAAAAGAAAAGAAGGAAATCCTGTCATTTGTGACAACATGGATGGACCTTGAGGGTATCATGCTAAGTGAAATATGCCAGATGGAGAGAGAGAAATGCCATATGGGATCTCTTATTTGTGAAATCTAAAAGAGGTGACCTCATAGAATAAAATGGTGGTTGCCAGACCCTGGAGGGCTTGAAGAAAGGAAGATATTGGTCAAAAAGTAGTAACTTTGTTATATGATGAATAAGTTCTGAGGGTCTAATGTACAGTGTAATGATTATAGTTAACTAAACTGTATTATATATACTTGAAAGTTGATAAAAGAGTAGATATAAGAAATTCTCACTGCAAGAAGGAAATGGTAATTAGGTGATGGAAGTATTAACTAACACCTACTGTGGTAATAATTTCATAAATGTATAATTCCTGTATAATGTATACTGTTGAGTCAGCATGTTGTACACCGTAAACTTAGACCATGTTTTGTGCCAATCATATCCCTATAAAGCTAAAAATAAAATGACAATTAAAAGGGGAAAACGTTAAGAGACAGAACTAGTTTAAAAATTTGGTTTCAACTCATAATTGATGCTTGTAAGGCTTTCTGAAGTCTCTCATTTTTAAATTTCTAGAGCAATGTTTCTAACTGGGGAGGAAAAAGAAGTTTGTTTGTTTGTTTATTAAGTATGAGACGGTAGGAAGGCAAAGATATACTACCTTGAAAACTCAGCTTTCCTTGGATGGATCTACTTCCTCTTTTCACTTTTTTTTGAAGCAATTCAGGTATGAGCATAGAAGGAGAATCAGGAAACAGAATACACAAAAATTCTCTGTTTTGTTTACCACATGGTTAAATATGTACTGTTGGTGGAATTCATGAACTCTATACAATTTAGTCTACCCTCCCTGTGCAATTAGCCATATTATAAGCAGCAAATCTGAGATGGAGACAAGAAGATAGTCAGTTTGTTAGTTCAGGACTAGTGTTTGGCTATTTCTAGTATACAGAATTTAAGTTTATCTAAGATTGCAGACATGCCTTTCCTACCAACCAAATAATCCTCTGTTCTTTACAAACAATCACAATTTGGAGTCCCATTTAATTTGTTCATGAAGACAAACAGGAAGGGGAAGAAGTAAAACTCTTAAGACTGCGATGTAAACAATTGCCCAATGAAAGGATGTAGACCGTTGTAGCCAGGTTCTCTTTGGCCCTCTCACTCTTTCATGTTCTTCTTTTCCTGGAAAGAAATCTGGCTAGCAGGAATTTCTCTTGTTTAAAGATTATTTACAAGAAGGAAGAAAGCTATACAAAATGATTTTTGGGCAACAGCATAAACTGAAACTATCCAAGTCTCAGTCAGCACTTCAACTATGTGTGACAACTCTTGTTGCAGGGTCCGCCATCGCTCTGGGAAGCTAGAAGGACCAGATTGACTGGGAATGTCTCACTTTACATTCGTAGTAAGGAATCAACTACATAGTGAACTTTGGCGCCTCCAGATTCAAGAAAACACAAGCAACATGCAGTAGATTCTCCCTTTCTGCCTATTTTTCTCTTAACTAAAATGTCAGTGAAATCTTTAGTTTGACATATTGTCAGGAGATCTGGTTTCATCTAAACTTAGATTTCTCCTCTCATTTGTCCAAGTTCTGCTGATCCCTTCTCTATACTTCTGTCTTTCTGTGGAACATTTTCTTTACTTCCCCAAGAACTTTGCGGTCCGTTTTTAGGTAGAGCGTGGAATGGAGACGAATGCAGGGACTCTGATCCCAGAGCGGCTGCTTCCTTTGTGGATTTTCGTGTAAGTCACTCAACTTCCCTGCGTTTTGCTCTTCTTTTTCTCTCCCTCTAAATGGGACTAACTGACAACTTCATGGGATTTACAGGAAGATCAAAAGAGGTAATAAATGAAATGTGTTTAGAAAGGTTTCTAGCACATCGGAACTGCTGTGTACATTTTGGATACTATCTTTATTTTCAGTGGAATATTTACCTCAGTTTTAACTGCATTTGTTCAAATTTCACTTTTATTAACCAGTCTTTTCAAAGGTATTCTTGGAGAGGTTGTTCTCAGCATCATATTCTGCTAACTGCCTCTACTAATTGTTTACTGCTCAAGAAACGGTTTCTGTACTGGGCCTCATCATCATGATCAGTTCAACAACCATTTCCTCTAACTTGTAAATAGCATCCAGTGCCCTTTTGGTGCATTCTCTCTGTACCACCTTTAGGTACAATTTGGCAGAAGGTGATTTCTTCCCCTCAAGTCTAATTGGGAATTCTTGGAATTCTGAGAATTTGAGTAGTGGGCAGAGTGACAAGTGGAAAATGGTTGGACCTGTACATTCCACCTGGCTGAATTTCTCAAGTAGTTCCTTCTAGCTTAGACCCTAAACACTACCTGATTGCCACCCAAGTTTTCCTCTTAGCCCTGAGTGCTCCTCCTGTGTTCATCCTATATTCATTTACTCGAGCTTGGCCAGAGCAAACTTCTTTTACTCAAAACTTCATGAATCCTTCCTGGTACAGGCTCTTTCTCTGTGTGTTAGCGCTACAACTCTGCTTCCTATCTATGCATTCTGTGCTTACCCCAGTTTTCTGCTCTCTTGTGTTCTGTGTGCTCTGCCCAGCTGCCTCTGTGTCTTTGTCACTGCAGCAGTTGTGAGCATATTTCATTTTACTACATTTGGCAGAAAGAATTGTTTCTTGATTAGTATCTGAGTTGAAAATGGTTTCTCAGTTGAGCAAAAGCATCAAAGCTGTACTAGACTTGTTTATAATGGCCTGCTATTTCCCCAGCTCTTTCTATGGGAAACTGTTGAGGTCCTTGCTTGGTAATGAGTGGGTGTGTTACGGTCATGCACCATGTGATCATACCATCTGGCTGATACTTATTGGCCTAGGGATGTGCATCTACCCCAAGGCAGCAAGGCAGAAACTTATGACTTGCATAGCCTGGCTCAAAAAAATGTAAAGAGAGCCAATCAGATCCATCATTTAGGAATTTAGAATTGGGAAACAGACCTGCCTAAGGCAGTTAACCTTAAGGACATCATTGCAATGATGTATGAAGAGCTGCTTATTGTGTAGAGGGGGCTGAAGTACTCACTTGAAGAAACGTGCAAGCTGATATAGGAAGGGACCCTTGCAAGAGGGGGATGAATGAAATAGTCTAGCAGAAAAAGCAGAAATGCATGAAAATGTGATCCCAAGGGGATTTGGTTTCTGACAGCTTTCCATGACTAGTTCCTGTGAGACCTGGCTAGACAGCACTACCAACCTCAAATTTCTGGGTTCTTTCTATAGTTTTAAAATATTATATCATACTATTTTTTTTTCCATGATTTGTGAGGCCAAATGTATCCTGCTTAAAGCTGATACTCTGACACTTTCTATTTAACACCAATAATTGTACTTTTTGGCAGTAAGAAATCGAGGTTATTTCCTTTAAACAGCATGGGATTGGGGCACCTGGGTGGCTCGGTCGGTTAAGCATCCAATTTCAGCTCAGGTCATGATCTCATGGTTCATGGATTTGAGCCCCGTGTCGGGCTCTGTGCTGAGAGTTCAGAGCCTGGAACTTGTCTTTGGATTCTGTGTCTCCCTCTCTCTCTGATGCTCCCCTGCTCGTGCGTGCTCTCTCTCTCTCTCTCTCTCTCAAAAATAAATAAAAAGCATTTAAAGTATTAAAAAAATAAACAGCATGGGAATTTTCATACAATTTTTTGTTGGTTTTTGTTAAATTGTTGGCTTTGCATGTGCCACTCCTTCTTTCTAGATTTCCTCTTCATCTTATTGTCTAGGTGGTAGTGATCTGTTTGAAGACCCACCACACCATGAGGCATTGGTACCTATAGTTGGCATAGTTCACCAGTTCTCTGTGACCATTCAAGAGCACCATGGTTCAATCAGATGTTTAAAGCTCTTCAATTTTTCCCTTTAGAGAAAAAAGATTAATTTGCATTTTCAAGGTGACAGTTGCTTCATTCATGTAATCATCCCCACCCCCTCTGCTTTTGTAAATGCAAATGTAAATTCCCTTTGAAAAACATTGCAGAAGATCTTTTAGGAGTTTCTTGGAATCGTGCTGTTACAATAGTACAGTGAATTTTACAAACTCTAGCTACTGAGGTAGTATTGCATCGTGGTCAACACCACAGGGTCTGGAGCTGCATTTGGTTTGATCTCAGCCTTTACAATTTACTAGTTGTTGCTTTGGTTAAGTGACTTAATTTCTCTAATCTATATCTTTAAAATGCTGATATGAGGAGTGCCTGGATGGCTCAGTTGGTGGAGTGTCTGACTGGCTCAGGTCATGATTTTGTAGTTTGTGAGTTCAAGCCCCACGTCGGGCTCTGTGCTGACAGCTCAGAGCCTGGAGCCTGCTTCAGATTCTGTGTCTCCCTCTCTCTACCCCTCCCCCACTCATGCTCTCTTTCTCTGTCTGTCTCTTTCAAAAGTAAATAAAAACATTAAAAAATATTAAAATGGTGATAATGATAGTACCTGTGTGTAACAGTTAGAGGATGGGATAACCTGCTAAAACAAAAAACCTCCAACAACTGTGGTTGAAAAAAAACAGGAATTTATTTGTGACGTACATAGTAGTCCAAAGGGAGGGGACTTTCCCCATTTAGAGTGGGAAAGGGACACTGTAATCCTCATACTCAGCTGCAACATGTGAATCCAAGGTGGCTACAAGATTTTCACCACCTCTATCTATTTAAAAGGAGAAAAGGCTGAGAGGATCTCATGACAATTGCATTATAGGAAATACCTGGGTATTTGCACAAACATTACATCCTTACCCTTTGCTGAAGGTCACCCCTAGCCTGAAGGCATGTGGTGAACCGTTCTATGCGTGAACAACTATGTCCCTGGCTTCGGACTGCGAAGATGAAAAGAATGGCTAACAACAATATTTAGTTTCCTGCTACAGTCCTCATAAAGTGCCTGTGAGGTTTAAATTAGTGTATATAACTAAATTATTTGCAAGTGACTTAACACTCAGAAAATGAGTAACAAATCATATACAGATTCCCAGTGACATGTCAATTTATTTCTAAAAGCATTTACATGGCCCCTTTGTGAGGAAAATAGAAGTTTTCTCTAAAGAAACCACAGTATACACAAGATAGCACATGATCTAATTGGGGGTTTCTCAGTCTTAATAGTACTGACATTTCAGGATAGTGAGTTGCTCTCCTGTGCATTCCAGAATGTTTACCAGCCATGTCCAATAGATGTCAATAGCTTCATTTACCCCTAATTTCTGTAACCCAAAACATCTCCAGACATTGTTACATGTTTCCTCCAGTGGACGTGGGAGGGAGAGTGGGCACAACTGTCTCCATTTGAGAATCATTGTTCCAATCTCATCAACTCTCATTATTATTATTATCAATGCATTTGTTGATTTTAATTAGCCTTTTGAAAAAAATTAAGAATGTCTTTACCATTTAGGTCAAAGAATTGGAGCTAACATTCATGACTATTAACTAATGAGAACAGTTTGAAAATTTACCACGTCAAGACATCTTCTCTTGGGTTTTCTGGCGTTTTCTACGTGTTCATTGAATTAAAAAAAATCATGATTCTCCCAATTTCCCCAAAGAATATTTAGTATAATCCTAGATAACTAGCATTTGGTAGAATACTCCTCAGGAAGCAGTGGTTTGCTGCCTTCCTGGGGCCGGAGGAATGAGTTTAATGATACATGTATCTTTCTTTAAGAAGAGTTATAAGATGGTTTCATCTATTTTTATGTGCCTGACCAATTTAAACAGCACGGTGATTTTTGAAGCATTTAACTTGCTGATAAACATATGTGGAAAGAATAAAGTTTTCTGTTGAAGGTAATTTTTGAACACATTGCAAGTACTTCACTCATTATAGTTCTATTTCAGCTTTTCTGATACTTTCAGAATAAATTCTGATCTCCTGTATCTTTCCCTGAAAATAATTGATATTAAAAAATTTCAAAGATATTAACAGAACTCTACTAATATTCCTCTATAACTCTTGTAGGTATAAAGGTTCACTGCAACACTTGACATTTATTTTTTCCTAAATATTCTTGTTAGAAGTTTGTGTATTTTATTAGTCTTTTTGAGGAAGTCTTTTTTTTTTTTGGCTCTTGAATTTACTTTACTTTTCTTTTTAAAGTTTATTTTTTTAAGAGAGAGAGAGAGAGAGAAAGAATGTGCACCTGTGTGTGTGCACTAGCAGGGGACAGAGAGAGAGGAACAGAGGATCTGAACCAGGCTCTGCACTGACTGCAGAGATCAGTCTGTGGGGCTTGAACTCACAAACTGTGAGATCATGATCTGAGCCAAGGAAACGCTTAACTGACTGAATCACCCAGGCACCCCTTGAATTTACTTTTCAATTCTATTGTTATTCTGTTCTATAATTCATTAACTTTGGTCTTTCATTATTTCAATACATTTTGTTCTTTACTTTCCTAACTTTAGGTGAATTCTGATATATTTTGAATATTTCTTACTTATAAATGAGGAATTTAAGATAATGCATTTTGAGTACCATTTTTAAAAAACCTCAAAAGTCAGGTAGCTTTCACACTTCGCTAATTTTTAAAGTAGTCTTAATTGCAATATTGCAGAACTTATTTTTTCTTTGATTTAAAATTATTGGGAGTTTAGAAAATAAACTGTTTGCATGTGAAGCAATATTATTAAATTTTATTTTTATTTTTTTAAGAAAGCTTCATGTTCAGCATGGAGCCCAATGTGAGGCTTGAACTTGTGACCCTCAGATCAAGACCTGAACTGAGATCAAGAGTTGGACTCTTAACCAACTGAACCACCCAGCCACTCTGCAACACTTTTTAAAAAATTAAACTTTAATCATAAAGTGCTGATTTTAATTAATTTAGTGGCCTTATATTTTCTTTTTTAGGCAACAGTGGAAAAAGTTGTCAATATGCCTCCTCATTTTAGCTTGATATGACAGTGTATTTGGTCATAGCATGCACATACCTATTTACCTCACCTCCAACTTACTCTTTTGGGACTTTGTTATCAATAGTTCTATGTCCTGGTGATTTCAAGTCTATAAGGCAATGGATAATAGTTCTTTTTCACAAAAGATTGAATAGCCCATCTTAAATCATTCTAATTATCACAGTGGCTTCTTTAAATTCTTCTACCACATAATTATCTATACAAATGTGAACCTTTTGTATCTATCTCTTTACGGTTTTATTCTCTTTTGTTTTTTACAAGTGCTTGGCACATTGTTTTCAAAGAGCTACAATTCCTCCTATCCAACCAGCCCCTAGCAATGTGACTTTATCATTCTTTTTATCCAGAGTTAAAGTCTCTTTGCCCTTCTCTTGATCTGTGCTGGTCGTGTGATCTGCTATGACCAGTGGAATACAATAGTGGTAGCATTGTGTGACTTCTGGCCTTATGTGTTAAGAGGTTTTGGGGTTTCCATGTCTACCCTTGGAAAGATTCTCTGTCTAGGCAACCAAATGGTAAGAGTAGATTAAGACTAAGTGCAGAGACAGATTATGTGGGGAACAGTTGCCAGGATCAGGGCCACGATACTTGAGTGTGCCATCTTGGACCCTCCATGCCCAGCTAACCCATCCAGCCAATGCTATATGGAGCAAGAGCCAAGTTTTCTCTTACAAATCTTGCCCCAGTTCCTGACCTGCAGAATGATGAGCACTGATATAGCTGTTGTTTTCAGCCAGTAAGGTTTGGAGTAGAACCACTAATAATGTAGAGACAAACAACAACAACAACAATGAAACGGTAGGTATAAAGCATTTAAGGGAAAGAGAGAAAGTAAATAAAAAAATTTTTTTTCACGTTTTATTTATTTTTGGGAGACAGAGAGACAGAGTGTGAGCAGGGGCAGGGGCAGAGATAGAGGGAGATAAAGAATCTGAAGCAGGCTTCAGGCTCTGAGCTGTCAGCACAAAGCCTGACACGGGGCCGAACCCACAAACTGCGAGATCATGACCTGAGCCGAAGTTGGACACTTAACCAACTGAGCCACCCAGGCACCTTGGAGAGAATGTAAATTTAATCATGCCTAATTTTAAGGCAATTTAATTTATTTGTTCTGAATTGTGTATCTTGGCCTTCAATGTTAGAGTAAAATAAATAATATCAAATAAAGAAAACCAAGTAGTAAAGAAATGACAATTTCATATTTTCTGTATCTAAGAAAAACACCACCGATTGAGGAAACAACTATTAAATGACAGGTATACAAAATGCGATATCAATATACTATATAAAATCTGTGGTCTTTTATCATGAAGGGAACATAAAAGCTAGGCTCTGAGTATAGTATAATATTTCACAGCATATGTGTGCATCAATAAAGGTTTTACTGTTTTGATTTTTCCCTTCCTTCCTTTCTTCCATACCCCCTTCCTTCTAGCATATGGGCTAGCCATATATAAAAGAAAAGAATCCTAAGTACCAAAATGGATTTTGGTCCTATTCCTTTAAGTAACTAAATTCAACATTTTGATTGGTTGGAAATCTTATTGTCTCCTCTAACAGCTACACATGGGAAGGGTGTCTTTATTTATTTTTATTTCTTCCATTAGTGTCTAAATAACAGCAGCTTGTACTGAATTACTGTAGGGATTGTCTCTCCTTCTTTGAAAAGAAAGCCAGTCATTAGGAAGCCTTACCTTTACCAAGAGACATGCTCTCAGCCCCCTGATGGCTGGCAGCCAGAGAAGCAATTTCCTTTCTTTTAAAAGGGTTGGAAAGCATCTGATTATATCAGGAAGAGACATTTCAGTTTTCAAGGTGAAAGAACACTTGCTTCTTTTATAGATAATGGAAGAAATAAGATACATTAGTGGAAGGCAGAGGGCATACCAATTAAAAATATCCAGGAAGGGCAGGACATAGTCTGTCCACATGTTATCTCAGTGTAAATTAGCAGAGCAGGTAATGACTCTAGTTTTCTCCTTTACAACTTAAAGAGTTCAGCTTTTAAGACATGTTTTATTTTTAAACATATTTTCAATACCAGAGCATCAGATAATACAATATTTATTACTTAGAAGTCTTTAAACCTTGTTTTCCTTTCTTAGACTAATATTAAATGCACAGAATTAGCTACCATGCTGGGGAGCGGGGAGACACTTCTTTTACCCTTGCCCTTAGAATTTTGTTTAAGACACAGAGATTTCTGAAATTAGCAGATGTAAGAATGATAGCTATTGAAATTATCTTTAATTGTTGTGAATCTAAGATAAAAAAATAATTGAAAACCCAAGCAGGGTATGCAATTAATATTTATTATCTACACTTTTCCACATATGCTTTATACCAACACTGTCTGATGGAAATCTGTGAGCCACAAATATAAGCCACCTGTGTAATTTTAAATTTTGTAGTAGAATACTTTTTTTAAAAGATTTAATTATTTTTGAGAGACAGAGTGCAATTGGGGAAAAGGCAGGGCAAGAGGGACAGAAGATTCAAAGAGGGCTCTGTGCTGACAGCAGTGAGCCCAATGAGGGGCTGGAACTCATGAACCACGAGATGATGGGCTGAGCCGAAGTTGGACACTCAACTGACTGAGCCACCCAGGTGCCCCCCAACTAGGTATACTTTTTTTTTAATAGTTTATTGTCAAGTTGGTTTCCATATAACACCCAGTGCTCTTCCCCACAAGTGCCCTCCTCCATTACCATCACCCTCCTTTCCCTTTCCTCCTCCCCCTTCAGCCTTCAGTTTATTTTCAGTATTCAAGAGTCTCTCACGATTTGCTTCCCTCCCTCTCCCCAACTCTTTTACCTCCCTTTCCCTCCCCATGGTCCTCTGTTAAGTTTCTCCTGTTAGACCTATTAGTGAAAACATATGGTATCTGTCCTCTGCCTGACTTATTTCACTTAGCATGACACCCTCCAGGTCCATCCACGTTGCTACGAATGGCCAGATTTCATTCTTTCTCATTGCCATGTAGTATTACATTGTGTACATAAACCACATCTTCTTGATCCATTCATCAGTTGATGGACAGTTAGGCAGGCATACTTTAAAAAAAAAAAAAGCAAAAAGAGGCCTGCAGTGTATTTTATATAACTTGGTGTACCGAAATGATATCACGCAAATATGTAATCAATATGTACATTATTCATGAGATTAAAAGAATTGAGTATAGTTGACACATGATTTTACATTAGTTTTGGGTGTACAACACAGTGATTTAACTTCTCTACATGTTATACTGTGCTCACCACAAGTGGAGTTACCTCTGTCACCATACAATGCTGTTAAAACATCACTGACAGTATTTCTTACTCTGTGCCTTTTATTCTCATGATGTACTTATTCCATAACTGGAAGCCTGTATCTCCCATGACCTTCACCCATTTCGCTTATTCCCCTACCCCACTTCCCTCTGGCAACCATCAATTTGCCCTCTACTTATAAGTCTCATTCTGCTTTTTGTTTGTTTATTCATTTGCTCTGTTTTTCAGTTTCCACATGTGAGTGAAACATGGTTGTCTGTCTTTCTGTGTGTGACTTATTTCCCTTAGCATAGATATTTTATATTCTTTATACTGTCCTAGAAATCTGTTGTGTATAGATCCTACATGTAACATATCTCCTTTAACTACAGTAGCCAAGACATGGAAGCAACCTAAGTGTCCATTAATGGATAAATGGATAAAGAAGATGTGGTATATGCATAAAATGGAATATGATTCAGCCATAAAAAATGAAATCTAGCTATTCACAAGAACATAACTCAAACTTTATCAATTTCCATGCAAAGAATCATCTAGAACTGTCTTCCAAATATATTTTGGTTATGTAGAGGACACCTAGAGCTTTCTGAATTTCCTAGGGCAAGTACCTACTATTCTGTAGGAACTTTTTGAAACCAGATGTTATAAAACAAAAAAGACACATACTATTTCCTAAAGGAGCTCATGGTCCAGTATAGAAATGCAAAAAAATTTTCTTTGCTAAAAATATAGTTATGCAGAGAGATAAGTGGAGGTGCAATGAGGAAGTGGTTATATTTAGTTGGGGCGTGTCATAGAAGACTTCATACAAAAGTTGATTTTGAAGAAGCATTTTCAATGTAGATGTTCCCAGTTGGGCGTGGAGATAAGGAAGGAAAGGTAAATGTAATTCTGGAATGATGATGCAATCTGAATGGAAGTACAGGTGTGCAATCCAGAAGCTGGAAGAAATACATTATGGTTGAAGTGTCAAATGCAAGGTGATACAGAAAGTGGTAGGGTGGGATAAATCATAGCTGCCTGGTTATGGAAAGCCATGAGCTTGCAGCCTTGGCTTCATCCGACAGGTCATGGGAAGCTACTGAAAGATTTCAAGCCATTGAATAAAATCACAAGATTTGTATTTTAGGTTAGGCAACCCTCACAGCACTGTGGAAGATGAATTCAAGATGCCGGCAGCTGAGGAATGACCCTGAGAGTGGGGGTATTCCTGGTGTCTCTGAAAGGGCTGGGGAGGTGAGTCTTTGAGAAAAGACAGCAATGGACAGAAAGAAAGGGTGAAACAAGTCAAAGGAGGGAAAGTAACAAAGTGTCCATGCAGGTGACAAATGTGGGGCTGAGGATGAAGAAGGAGGCTAAGATTATTCCCAGGTTTGATCCTCAATTTCTGTGTGAATTACACTGGTTTTCAAGAAAGAATGGAACCCAGAAAGATAAGGGGATCTTTGTACGATTCTTGTCATTTTAAGAGCTCCAATTAAGGAGGTATCGGAGGTGTTTGGGCACCTATTTTAGCTAAAGTCATGTATGGGAATGTCAGAGAATGGTAGGAAGAGGAGAAGATCAAAGATCAAAGACAAATGTAGAAGGACATAAAGCTTCGGGAAGGGGGCAAGCAGAGGAGGCTAAGGGATGTTTTGAGGTCTGAGGAAAACCAAGGGGGGCAGCCAGCAGGTCAGCAGTGACACAGAGTGCATGTGCACAGCTCAAATGAAACAAGGACTGAAAACAACCCCTTAGAAAACTGTGACACTTACAGAAACATTCACAGGGTCATGGGGAGGATAGAAACTTATTTTAAGTCATTTGAAGAAGCTAATGGGAGACGGGGGAGACAGCAATTTCAGGTCATTCTTTTGAAGACTTGGTCATCAAGGGGAAAGCTGGAATAATGCGTGCAGTAGCAAATGATGGAGATGATGAGGTAAGGTCTGATTTTCTTGATTACTTAATTAATCTATAAAATGGGAGAGCCATTCTGAGCATGTTTATAGCCCATAAATCAGGAGCCAAAAGTGGGAGAGAAAAATTACACAGAAAGAGAACATAACTGTTGGAACAAGTTCATATCAAGAGGGAAACCTAGCTTTGAGGAGGAAAAAAAGACAGCTTCCTCTAATGCTAAAGATGGGTGATATGGTCTGTAAAACTGTATTATTTAAAATCCAAACTTTGTGAAGGTAGCGGTTTCTGAGACCATTACATGAGATGATTTTGCTTAAGTGCTCAACACACATGATGTGATTAATGCTGATTTATCTATCTGCTCCAAACCTTATAATTTTCTTTTTTCAATACTTGTATCTTGTAATTTTTTCCCCAACATTTTTCTTGGCACCAGGAAAATTCCCTCTGAAAAAACCATT